>NC_044043.1:17823975-18123975 GCF_901765095.1 Microcaecilia unicolor | reverse complement strand
AATTCTAGATTCCCTTGTATAGGAAGCCATACACTACTCGTGGGATTTTGTTGCCACAGTGGCAATAATGTTCTCCATAGCTGCCATATTGGACGCAGCAATATGCTGTCCCGAAATTGTGTTGGCTTTTGTCTTCTGGATGCATGTAGCAAAGATGCTACATTCCAGGGGTCAAAGTAGTTTTTTTCCAGTTCCATATTGAGATAAGTGCTGGTTTCCAACAACCAGTCTCTAAGATATCTGAGTAAACAGGCTTGATTGTATTTCTTAAAATCTGGAAATCCCAGCCCTCCAAACCTTGAATTACCCATCACCAGTTTCCATTTCATTTTTGCCTTCCTACCCCCCCCCCAGCAAAATCCTGCCGCCATTTTATAGAAGGTCTCCAAATCTTGTTTATTGATCCATAGTGGTAAAGCCTGCATTGCATAAAGCCACCTTGGAAAAATAATCATTTTTAGCAAGTGTACCCTACCCTAAGTTGCCTTTTAAAGGCAAGCTGCTTTTTGGGGTCGAGCTGGACAAAATTGTGACCGATCTCGGCACGTCTAAGGGCAAGAGGTTACCAGAGGTCAGGGCTCGGGCCAGTGCTCGCCCCGGTAACTCCAAAGGACGGTTTCAGGAAGCCCGTCGGTATCGCCCGGGCAAGTCGGGCTCCTCTGCCCCCTCTTCCTTCAAGAGGAACTTCTCCCCCAAGCAGCATTCCTTTCGCAGAGACCGCCGTCCCGGAGGTGCTTCCTCCGGTCCTCCCCCAGGGTCTCGTACCCAATGACGGGGCCCTGGTCCATGGCCCAGTGCAGATTGGAGGATGCCTGTCCTCGTTTCTGGGCGAGTGGACCAGGGTAACTTCAGATGCTTGGGTGCTGGAAGTCATCAGAGACGGCTACAAGCTAGAGTTCTGCCGACCCTTAAGAGACGGGTTTGTACACTCTCCCTGCAAGTCTCCGGTCAAAGCTGTGGCAGTGCAGCAGACTTTGGACAATCTGATCCACCTGGGTGCGGTCGTTCCGGTGCCAGAAGATCAGCTTGGCAAGGGACGTTACTCCATTTACTTTGTGGTACCAAAGAAAGGAGGTTCTGTACGGCCTATCCTCGACCTCAAAGGGGTCAATCGGGCCTTGAAAGTTCGGCACTTCCGAATGGAGACTCTCCGCTCTGTTATAGCGGCAGTGAAGGCAGGGGAGTTCCTGGCATCCTTGGACATCAAGGAAGCTTACCTGCATATTCCCATCTGGCCTCCTCATCAACGCTTTCTGCGTTTTGCAGTCCTGGGCCGACACTTCCAGTTCAGAGCCCTCCCGTTCGGGTTGGCTACTGCTCCGCGGACCTTCTCCAAAGTAATGGTGGTCATCGCGGCCTTCCTACGAAAGGAAGGAGTACATAAGTACATAAGTAGTGCCATACTGGGAAAGACCAAAGGTCCATCTAGCCCAGCATCCTGTCACCGACAGTGGCCAATCCAGGTCAAGGGCACCTGGCACGCTCCCCAAACGTAAAAACATTCCAGACAAGTTATACCTAAAAATGCGGAATTTTTCCAAGTCCATTTAATAGCGGTCTATGGACTTGTCCTTTAGGAATCTATCTAACCCCTTTTTAAACTCCGTCAAGCTAACCGCCCGTACCACGTTCTCCGGAAACGAATTCCAGAGTCTAATTACACGTTGGGTGAAGAAAAATTTTCTCCGATTCGTTTTAAATTTACCACACTGTAGCTTCAACTCATGCCCTCTAGTCCTAGTATTTTTGGATAGCGTGAACAGTCGCTTCACATCCACCCGATCCATTCCACTCATTATTTTATACACTTCTATCATATCTCCCCTCAGTACAAGTCCATCCTTATCTGGACGACTGGTTGATCCGAGCCCCCTCTTATGCAGATTGCGGCAGAGCTGTAGACCGGGTGATTGCTCTTCTGAGCTCCCTGGGGTGGATCATCAACTGGGAGAAAAGCCAGCTGCGCCCGACTCAGTCCCTGGAATATCTGGGAGTTCGTTTCGACACCCAAGTGGGCAGAGTGTTCCTGCCGGACAATCGAATTGTCAAGCTTCAGGCTCAGGTGGACCAGTTCCTAGTAGCCTCTCCTCTTTGGGCTTGGGACTATGTGCAGCTGTTGGGCTCTATGACGGCCACGATGGAAGTAGTGCCCTGGGCCAGGGCTCATATGAGACCACTACAACTCTCTCTGCTGCAGCGTTGGACTCCAGTGTCGCAGGATTACGCTGTGCGCCTTCCCTTGGACCTAGCGGTGCGCGAGGCGCTGAGCTGGTGGCTGAGGACAGACAAGTTGTCCGCAGGGATGCCTCTTTTGACCCCGGAGTGGGTTGTCGTCACGACGGACGCCTCTTTGACGGGCTGGGGAGCCCATTGCTTGGTAAGGACAGCGCAGGGGCTCTGGTCTCCTGCAGAGGCAAAGTGGTCTATCAACCTCCTGGAACTCAGAGCCATTCGGTTGGCGCTTTTGGAGTTTCTCCCGGTACTGGCGTTGAAGCCAGTATGGGTCCTGTCGGACAATGCCACGGCTGTGGCCTATGTCAATCGCCAGGGAGGTACCAAGAGCGCCCCTCTAGCCAAGGAGGCCATGAATCTATGCCAGTGGGCGGAAGCGAACCTGGAACAGCTGTCGGCGGCCCACATTGCTGGAGTCATGAATGTCAAGGCGGACTTTCTCAGTCGCCATACCTTGGATCCCGGAGAGTGGCAGTTATCGGCTCAGGTGTTCTTGGACATCACGAAGCGCTGGGGCCAGCCGAGCCTAGATCTGATGGCGTCATCGGCCAATTGCCAAGTGCCGCGCTTTTTCAGCAGAGGACGGGACCCTCGATCTCTGGGAGTAGATGCTCTTCTCCAACAGTGGCCGACACAGGAGCTTCTCTATGTGTTCCCGCCCTGGCCCATGTTGGACAGGGTGCTAGACCGGGTGGCAAAGCATCCGGGCCGGGTAATCCTGGTGGGTCCGGACTGGCCCAGACGTCCCTGGTATGCGGACTTGATCAGGCTCTCAGTGGACGGACCTCTGCGACTGCCAGTGGAGCAGGGCCTGTTGCATCAGGGTCCCGTGGTGATGGAGGATCCCTCCCCCTTTGGTCTTACGGCCTGGCTATTGAGCGGCAGCGTCTGAGGAAGAAAGGCTTCTCAGACAAGGTCATCGCCACTATGCTAAGAGCGAGGAAGCGCTCTACTTCTACTGCTTACGCCAGGGTTTGGCGTACTTTTGCATCGTGGTGTGAGGCAGGCTCTCTTTCTCCCTTCACTGCTCCAATTTCTTCAGTGTTGGCGTTCCTGCAAGAAGGTCTGGAGAAAGGCCTGTCGCTCAGTTCCCTTAAAGTCCAGGTAGCGGCTCTGGCTTGCTTCAGGGGCCGCCTGAAGGGTGCTTCCCTGGCTTCGCAGCCAGATGTGGTGCGCTTTCTCAAGGGAGTTAATCACCTGCGCCCTCCTCTGCACTCAGTGCTACCTGCGTGGAATCTCAATCTAGTGCTAAGAGCCTTGCAGGCCGCCTTTTGAACCCTTGTCAAGGGCATCTCTGAAAGACCTGACGTTGAAAGCAGTCTTTTTGGTGGCTATCACTTCAGCCAGAAGAGTTTCCGAGCTCCAGGCGCTATCATGTCGAGAGCCCTTTCTGCAGTTCACTGAGGCAGGAGTGTCTATTCGCACAGTGCCTTCCTTCCTGCCCAAGATTGTTTCTCGCTTCCATGTGAATCAGCAGCTCTGTCTCCCATCCTTTCGTAGGGAGGACTACCCAGAGGAGTACTCTGCTCTCAAATATCTAGATGTGAGACGAGTCATCATCAGATACTTGGAAGTGACCAATAATTTCCGGAAGTCGGATCATCTGTTTGTCCTGTTTGCAGGTCCTCGTAAGGGTCTGCAGGCTGCTAAGCCTACAGTGGCAAGATGGGTCAAGGAAGCCATTGCAGCGGCTTATGTGGTGGCCGCGGGGAAGGTGCCGCCTATCCGGCTGAAGGCTCACTCCACTAGAGCTCAGGCGGCCTCGATGGCGGAGGCCGGGTCCGTCTCCTTGGAAGAGATTTGCAAGGCGGCAACTTGGGCATCGGCTCATACCTTCTCCAGGCATTACCGCTTGACTGTGGCTGCTCGGGCGAAGGCCCGGTTTGGAGCTTCAGTGTTGCGGTCAGGGATTTCTATGTCCCGCCCTGGGTGAGTACTGCTTCGGTACATCCCACCAGTCTATGGATTGATCAGCATGATGATATGGAAGGTAAAATTATGTATCATACCTGATAATTTTCTTTCCATTAATCATAGCTGATCAATCCATAGCCCCTCCCAGATATCTGTACTGTTTTTATTCTGGTTGCATTTCAGGTTCAAGTTTAGTCTTCAGTTCCTGTTCAGGAGGACTTCGTGTTCAAGTTTTTTCAATTGGATTCTTTAGGAGTTGAGACGATTTTGTGTTACAGTGAGCTGCTGCATTCCTTTCCCCTCTGTTTTACGGGGCTGGATTGAGACCTAAATTCTGCCGGCGCTCCCTCCCACTTCGTGCGGCTCTAGGGCAGCTTTGTACCCCTCCCGCTTCGGCGGTGTTAGGGTCAGTCAGCTCCTCCCGCGGTTGCAGGATAAGCCAGATCCCCCCCGCATCGGCGGGGTGGTGTCCCTCCCCCGCTCCGCGGGGATGAGCTGGACGGATTCCCCTCTCCCACTTGTGTGGGGATGAACTGGGTTAATTCCCCTCCCCCGTTTGGGCGGTGGTGAGCTGGGCAGAGTGTCCCTTTGTGGGTGTAATTCTCTAAGTGCTGAGTCCTGCGGATGGAGCTTTGATATCGACATACTGAGGAGTTTCCGGCAGCACATGACCACATATAGGGAGGCAAAAGGATTGCTCTCTATCTCCACCTGCTGGTAGATGGACACAACCCACCAGTCTATGGATTGATCAGCTATGATTAATGGAAAGAAAATTATCAGGTATGATAAATAATTTTACCATCGTGTGGGGTGGAGATATGGGCACATGTCAGGGGTGGGGCTGGGGAGGGGCACATGACAGGCTGTGGGAGTGGGTCAAGTGCTAGGTACCCATCAGACTGTGGGGATGGGGGATAGAGGGTGGAACGAGGGGGACATGTCAGACTGTGAGGGGTAGGAGGTAGGGAGAAGGGGACACATCAGACCGTGGAGGCTGAGGGAAACATCAGACCATGGGGGAAAGAGATACTGGGCTGCAAGAGAAGAAAGGGAGGGGGGAGAAAGAGATGCAGCTACACAAATCCCAATGCCGCCTTTCTTTCTGGGTTGTGTAGGTGGTAAACCTCACTTGGCAGGCTTTTAGTTCTGATGTGTTTATTTCCACCTACATAGCCCAGGAAGGAGCAGGGCATTGGGATTTATGTAGCTGCATCTCCTGCTACCAAGCTGGGTTTTTTTTCTGTGGCTGCCTTCACCTTAGAGTGGCTGCCCTGCACCATAGGAGCAGAGGGGAAGGGAGAGAGGACAGTCCATCAAGCCTTTCTTTGCCAGTTCCTTCCTCAGCACCCCTGGTCAAGCAAACCTGTTCTTCGCTGGTAGCGGCATCAACAGCAGTAACATCCTGCCTGTGCCAAGGAAGATCCTTCCCCTTCTGCGTGCTACCCACACGTAAACAGGAAATTAAGTTGGAGAGAGGCGGGGAAGGATCCGCTTTGGCCCAGGCAGGGCACTGTTACTGGCGCTGCCAGTAAAGACCAGGTTTGCTTGACTGGGGGAGCCGAGGGAGGTACTGGTGAAGAAAGATTTGATGGATTAGGGATGCTGAGAGAGGCCGTGAAGAGTTTCTGAATCCGTGGCGGGAGGGGAGGGAAAAGAAGGGAGAGGCACACTACCTTGGAAACTAGAAAAAAAAAAGCTGCTCTGTGCTGGCTTCGCGACACTCCTCCTGTGTTCGTGACACACTGGTTGAGAACCACTGTTTTAGAAGTACTTGGCCTATGTCACTGTTGGGTTTCTTGTCAGATTTTTTTGTGCCCTGTAGCTCAGATTATATTTTGTGATTCAATTCCCTGTGATAATGGAGTGCTGGAAGAGTCCGTTCTAGGCATTTACTTGCCTTCTCTTTGGGGGTCTGGCCTATTGTCTGTCGTTGGTACCTGAATCCCACTTTTCTTACAGACAAAGAACTCTGGAATTCGTTGCCAGAGAATGTGGTAAAGGCGGTTAGCTTAGCGGAGTTTAAAAAAGGTTTGGACAGCTTCCTAAAGGAAAAGTCCATAGACCGTTATTAAATGGACTTGGGGAAAATCCACTATTTCTGGGATAAGCAGTATAAAATGTTTTGTACATTTTTGGGATCTTGCTGGGTATTTGTGACCTGGATTGGCCACTGTTGGAAACAGGATGCTGGGCTCGATGGACCTTTGGTCTTTCCCAGTATGGAAATACTTATGTACTTAAAGAAGCTTGTATGACATGTTGTTTTCAGTCTTGATTAGCTACTTGGCATCAAGATGAATGAACACCAGCATAAACCATTGCTGTGTCTTAAATGTATTTTCTTTCTCTCCAGATATTTTTGCCCAAGGAGATGAGAGCATAAGATCAGTCTGGAGGAAATCCCTTTCTTCTCTGAACACTTTGTAGCTCTGCAGTTTGTATAACCTGGAAGAAATAATGGCTTGTAATTCAACTGTTTATTCCACAGAAAATGACTTCTGCCATAATATAATATCCTCTTTAACTTGCCTACTTTATACTGAGGTATAAATTTTGTGTTCTCTGCTGATGAGCTTATTTTGTGTGTGTGTGTGTGTGTGTGTATGAGACAGTTTTGTGATTACTTTAAGAAAGTAAAAAAAATTAAAGTTCTTTAGTTTGGAAAATATTGTAATAAAACTATGGAGAACGAGAACAATCCCAGCTGTCTTGCAGATTACCTTTCTTTCTGTGTGAGTTCTTTATATCAGATTAAGGAATCCTTGTTGGACACTTTAGGAATTTGGACTCGTACCATGATTTAAAGTAAACATGAATAAATCTGAAATCTTGAACATTTCTCTGTTAGATCAATATTCCAGAAATACTTCCAAAGAAGAGTGAAGTAGAAATAATCACCAAACAAAACCAAAACTTCACTAAATCAACATTCAGTATTCTTGTAGATCATTCCAACTTAAGGGGGTCTTTTACTAAGCTGTGGTAGCATTTTTAGCTTGTGGTAGGAATCAGCTGGCGGTAAACGCCGAGACGCTCATAGGAATATAATGGAGGTCTTGGCGTTTACTGCTAGCTGATTTCTACCTTGAACTAAAAACGTCCTGTAAGATACCATGTCTTAGTAAAAGACCCCCTTAATAAATAAACATGCCTTTATTAAACTTCTAGCTTGTGAACAGTAATGTAATTTTTATTCATATTGTTCGCTTTTAATTTTGTTAATCAGGATGAAAAAGCCTCAGAAATATACAGATACGTGTGAACTTTTACACCAGTGTTCCTCAATCATTGGCTTAAAAAAAGCTCCTAAATTTTAATGCATTTCTTTTACTCTTTAAAAAAAAAAAAAAAAAAATTATTTGGAGTCCTTTTACTACCCGGTAGTAGGGCTACTTCTGGATTTGCACGCAGGAAAGTGTACCTACTGCCGAGCTCGCTCAGGAGCCTGGCGGTAGTTTTGGCTTCCAGCGCTAGGAATTTTTTTTCTTTTCTAGTGCTGGGGGCGTGCATGGTGGTAATCAGGCAGCGCCACTCACTTCCCAGTTAGCACCAGAGCCCTTACCACCTCCTAAATATGTTTCTTTAGTGCACAGCCATTTACTGGCCTTTAAAGAAAATTACCTTGTTCCCACAGTGGTAAAAGGTGGCCTTGGCACGCAGCAATCCCACGCACCTTTTATTGCCATTTGGTAAAAGGACCCTTTAGCTTTTTGTCTCTGTATAGGGAGTGACTTATGCAGAGACAAAAGCTAAAGGGATGTTTTACAAAGGCGCGCTAGCGTTTTTAGTGTGCACTAATGATTAGCGCACGTTAAACGCTAGAGAAGCCCATAGGAATATTCAACTTACATAGATATGATGCTAAAGATTTTCTACAATACGGCTTACCATATAGCTGAGGGACCAAGAGCATATATCTGATGGGAACAAAATGCATGGTACAGTCAGTTGGGATAATTTGGTGGTTAGCTACACTCAAGGCAAGTTCTTTGTATAGTTAAGCAAGAGATAAAGAACTGATCTAAGTTACAGTGTGTGTAGCAAGCTAGTCCAGGTACAGAATTAATGTATAGTCAGTCACCCTATGTATTAAAGTCTTGGGAGAAGAGCCAGCCTTTCATCTGCTTTTTTTTTTTGTTACATTTGTACCCTGCGCTTTCCCACTCATGGCAGGCTCAATGCGGCTTACATATTATATACAGGTACTTATTTGTACCTGGGGCAATGAAGGGTTAAGTGACTTGCCCAGAGTCACAAGGAGCTGCCTGTGCCTGAAGTGGGAATCGAACTCAGTTCCCCAGGACCAGAGTCCACCACCCTAACCACTAGGCCACTCCTCCACTCTCTGAAGTAGAGGTAGTCTCGAGTTACATGTAGCCCCTCTGGGAGTAAATTTTAGAGCATGGGGGCTACTCCTGAGAAGGCTTGCTGGCGGGTATCGCATAGTACAATTTCGTTTGATGAGGGTACAGATAGTGATGATCCTTCCTTAGAGGGCTAACTTATTCTTTAAGTACTCTGGTCCATTTTGTCTGAGGACCTTGTAAATCAAACGTAGAGTTTTAAATTTAGCCCTGTAAGATACTGGTAGCCAGTGTAGCTTTCGCAGGAAGTGTGTGATATGGTCACGCCACGTGCAGCCTTGTATCAGTCATACTGCTGCATTCTGAATTAGTTGGAGCTGGTAATTTTTGAAGGTTGTTTGAATTTGTGGGATCGGAGTGAGTGATGAGTCTAGCAGTATCCCAAGGTTCCTGACCTGTGATTTTAGGGGGAGTTCATACTTTCCAAAAGATATTTTGAAGTGGGTTATTTGTCCACGTGTTTTGTATCCAAAGACTCTCTGTTTTATTTGGATTCAGTCAGTTGTTTTTCACCCGTTCCTGAGTTGCGGTTAGGCAGGCAGTCAGATTACTTAGAGCTGTGGGTAGATTTGCTTCATTGGGTATGAGTAGTTGCACATCATCAGCACACATGTGGATTTCTTTTTATGTCTGTTTTAAATCCAACCTATCTAATTTCGGCTTGTCTAGGTTTAGTCCTTTAGGGCTGCAAACTGGCCATGTTTTCAGGTTATCTCTAATGAATATGCATCAAAAAAGATCAGAGTATTGTACTAAATAATGAATATACTAATCCCTGTAAATACAACCTATATAATTATGTGTGAAATGTTCTGAGTACCAGTTGCCCTTTAATTAAGGATGTCTGACCATCCCATTATTGCACATAACAGCCCCTACAAAGTTCATAAAGATGGATGAGATTCTTATAACGCTGTAGCTAAAAGTCCATAATTCAATCTTGTACTAATATCCTCTAAAATATAGGTAAATAACTTGAACACCGTATGTAGATTCCACTCCAATGTATCCAACTTAGAAAAAATTCTAACTATTGTAGAGATTTCATTCCAATGTAGACTTGTACTGATGAAGAAACTTGTTCAATGGGTGGCAAAATGGTCAACCTTCTTACCCAAAGTGTTTGAAAAGATCCTTGCATGCAGTTATTGCCAACACAATCTGTTTCTCAAAGCTGCTGTTTCAGGGGAATAAAATGTAAATCTATAAACATATGTAAAAAAAAACAATGTCTGAGCCCACATAGATATACATAACCACCTGAAAAAATTTTTTTCTTCACCTCAATATATTATTTCAAAACATTCTTAAGCAAAACATTTAATGTGCTCACTCCCAAGGCTATCACGGTTAACAGTTGACGTTGTGATGATGAATGCGTTATCCAATTGGCTAAAACAGGATTCAGACCTTAAACCGGGGTTAGCCACTCAACTTCTTTGTTGAGCCTGTGAGGCTATATTGTATCCCATTGAAAAATAAATCACTGCTCTTTGGTATATAAACACTTGGGGTAAGAAGGTTGACCATTTTGCCACCCATTGAACAAGTTTCTTCATCAGCACAAGTCGGTGGTAGGAAAAATAATGGAGTCGCTGCTGAAAGAAAGGATAGTTAACTTTCTAGAAGCCGATGGGTTACAGGACCCAAGGCAACATGGCTTTACCAAAGGAAAATCCTGCTAAACGAATCTTATTGATTTCTTTGACTGGGTGACCAAAGAACTGGATGAAGGATGTGTGCTAGATGTAATCTACTTGGATTTCAGCAAAGTCTTTGATACAGTCCCCCACAGAAGACTCGTGAATAAGCCGAAAGGGCTGAACTTAGGACCGAAAGTGGTGAATTGGATAGGAAGCTGGTTTACCGACAGGTGGCAGAGGGAGGTGGTAAATGGAATCTGCTCAGAGGAAAGGAAGGTGAGCAGTGGAGTTCCTCAGGGGTCGATGCTGGGGCCTATTATGTTTAATATATTTGTGAGAGATATTGCTGAAGGGTTAGAAGGAAACATTTGCCTTTTTGCTGATGACACGAAGATAACCAATAGAGTGGATACCTCGAAGGGAGTAGAAACAATGAGAAGGGATCTCCAAGAGTTAGAAGAATGGTCAAGGGTCTGGCAGTTAAAATTGAATCTTTATAAACCTGGGAACTATACATTCAATGATAAAACTACCAAAAGCACTTTTATAGCAATAATCATCATAAACAAATTTGATTTTACCACATACATTAACAATAAGCTTTTCATTAACAAATCAAATTTTGAAGCTGTAAATATATTCAATATTTTATTGCCTTAACTGTAGCATTGATACATGGCATTTCACGTCCCTATACATAAAAGTACTAAATGTTTCCTAACACAACTAAACATATATCCAAATGGTCACCACCGTCTGCTGATGTACAAAGATTTAAGTTATATATGAAACAGTTCTTCCAAACGTTCATGAATTTGCTTTTCCAGGAAGGTTAACACCAATATATGACCAATGACTGAAGAACATCTTCAATCTCCCATACAGATTTTACCATCTGCTTCCAATCATACTTTATGTTTTACGGTGTGTGTCCAAAAAAGGAAACCCAAAATGTCCACATGCGATCTTGTAACAAATATTCCATAAACTATGGTTTAAGACGTTCCTTTGCTCATGCAGAGTTTCGCTAGTATGCTTCTTCAGAAGGAATTGCTGTTCACAAAAACAATACACAGAATTCAAACAAAATAACTTTCTTCATTACTACAACCCCATTTTTAAAAAAAAAACTTCCATTTACCTCATCGATGTGGCCATCTTTCTCGGTCGGACCTAAGTCCTCAACACTGACCTTCCCTCCTGGGAAGTCTAACTACACTGAACTTCTGGAATATACCGGAATTTAAAGGCCAGCACACGGTCATCTGATGCTTTTAATTACCAGGCGCCCCCTCCCACTTAATTTCTCTCACCCTTAAAGGGACACCTCATAAATGATTTATCAAACCCATTCCACTTCCCTATTCAAGCCCCCGGAATAGGTGGTGCCCCACATATAAATAAATCGTTGTTCCTTATATAACAACCTATGTTGAAGACCACCCTCAGGTCCCATCAATTGAAGTAATACAACATTTAATGCCAAGAAGTGCAGAAACCCAAAAGAGAGATACCGGATAGGAGGGGAGCGATTAGTAAGCTCGACTCAGGAAAGAGACCTTGGGGTGTTGGTGTGAGAGGATATGAAGGCGAAGAAACAATGTGACAAGGCGATGGCTGTGACCAGAAGGATGCTAGGCTGCATAGAGAGGGATATAATCAGCAGAAGAAAGGAGGTGTTGATACCCCTCTGCAATTCGTTAGTGAGGCCCCACTTGGAGTATTGTGTTCAGTTTTGGAGGGTCATAGCTTGCAAAAGATATGAAAACACTGGAAGTGGTGCAAAGAAAAGCTACAAAAATGGTATGGGATTTGCGTTGCAAACCGTATGAGGAGAGGCTTGCTGTGCATACCTTGGAGGAAAGTAGAAACGGGTGACATGATACAGACGTTCAAATATTTGAAAGGTATTAATCCGCAAACAAACCTTTTCTGGAGATGGGAAAGTGGTAAAAGTAGAGGACATGAACTGAGGTTGAAGGGGGGCAGACTCAGGAGTAATGTCAGGAAGTATTTTTTCACAGAAAGGGTGGTAGATACATGGAATGCCCTTCTGTGGGAGATGGAGGAGATGAAAACGGTAATGGAATTCAAACATGCGTGGGATAAACACGAATCCTTTTTAGAAGGAATGGATCTACGGAATGTTAATGGACATTGGGTGGGAAGCCAAAACCAGTGCTAGGCAGCAGTGGCGTACCAAGGTGGGGGCGGTCTGCCCCGGGTGCACGCCGCTGGGGGGGTGCCGTGGCGCGCGCCTGTCACCCTGTCTCCGAGTTTGCATGTGTTCACTGCTCCCTCTGCCCTGTTCCAGGGCAGAGGGAGCAGTGAACACATGCGAACTCGGAGGCAACAGGCCCGCGCCGCGGCACCCCCCCCCCCAGCGGCGTGCACCCGGGGGTGTCATTTCGCCGGGGGGGGGGGCGCATCAGCGATCCGCCCCGGGTGTCAGCCAGCATCGGAATGCCACTGCTAGGCAGACTTCTACGGTCTACGCCCTGATCATAACTGAATAGATATGGATGGGCTGGAGTGTAAATTTAAGGGGCTTCAACGTTAGTTTCAGAACTTTTAGTACAAGACTTCTACGGTCTGTGCTCTGAGAAAGGCAAGGACAAATCAAACTTGGCTATACATATAAAGTATCACATACCATGTAAAATGAGATTATCTTGTTGGGCAGACTGGATGGACCATTCAGGTTTTTATCTGCCATCATTTACTATGTTACTGAGTACCCTCAGTATGGGCCCTAAAATGGCTGACTGGATTATAATGAAGGCAAGAAAGGGTTGTGGTAAATGGAGCTCATCTGGAGGAAAGGGTTGTTATCAGAGGTGTGCTTCAGGGTTTGGTTCTAGGTCTGGCTGTTTATAACATTTTTTGTGAGAAATATTGTGGAAGAGTTGTTTGATAAGGTTTGCCTCTTTGCAGATGATAGCAAAATCTGCAATAGGGTAGACACCCTGATGGAGTAGATAGCATGAAGAGGGACTTAAGTTTGAAGAGTGGTCTAGAATTTGGCAGCTAAGATTTAATGCTAAAAAGTGCAGAATCATGCATTTGGGCTACAAAAACCTGAGGATGTGGTACAGTATAGACCAGGGGTGAAGTACTTCTTCTGTGTTTGGAAGAAGAGTGGGACTTGGGGGCTGATCGTATCAGATGACCTTAAGGTGTCCAAATACAGTGGTGGAAATAAGTATTTGATCCCTTGCTGATTTTGTAAGTTTGCCCACTGACAAAGACATGAGCAGCCCATAATTGAAGGGTAGGTTATTGGTAACAGTGAGAGATAGCACATCACAAATTAAATCCGGAAAATCACATTGTGGAAAGTATATGAATTTATTTGCATTCTGCAGAGGGAAATAAGTATTTAATCCCTCTGGCAAACAAGACCTAATACTTGGTGGCAAAACCCTTGTTGGCAAGCACAGCGGTCAGACGTCTTCTGTAGTTGATGATGAGGTTTGCACACATGTCAGGAGGAATTTTGGTCCACTCCTCTTTGCAGATCATCTCTAAATCATTAAGAGTTCTGGGCTGTCGCTTGGCAACTCGCAGCTTCAGCTCCCTCCATAAGTTTTCAATGGGATTAAGGTCTGGTGACTGGCTAGGCCACTCCATGACCCTAATGTGCTTCTTCCTGAGCCACTCCTTTGTTGCCTTGGCTGTATGTTTTGGGTCATTGTCGTGCTGGAAGACCCAGCCACGACCCATTTTTAAGGCCCTGGCGGAGGGAAGGAGGTTGTCACTCAGAATTGTACGGTACATGGCCCCATCCATTCTCCCATTGATGCGGTGAAGTAGTCCTGTGCCCTTAGCAGAGAAACACCCCCAAAACATAACATTGCCACCTCCATGCTTGACAGTGGGGACGGTGTTCTTTGGGTCATAGGCAGCATTTCTCTTCCTCCAAACACGGCGAGTTGAGTTCATGCCAAAGAGCTCAATTTTTGTCTCATCTGACCACAGCACCTTCTCCCAATCACTCTCGGCATCATCCAGGTGTTCACTGGCAAACTTCAGACGGGCCGTCACATGTGCCTTCCGGAGCAGGGGGACCTTGCGGGCACTGCAGGATTGCAATCCGTTATGTCGTAATGTGTTACCAATGGTTTTCGTGGTGACAGTGGTCCCAGCTGCCTTGAGATCATTGACAAGTTCCCCCCTTGTAGTTGTAGGCTGATTTCTAACCTTCCTCATGATCAAGGATACCCCACGAGGTGAGATTTTGCGTGGAGCCCCAGATCTTTGTCGATTGACAGTCATTTTGTACTTCTTCCATTTTCTTACTATGGCACCAACAGTTGTCTCCTTCTCGCCCAGCGTCTTACTGATGGTTTTGTAGCCCATTCCAGCCTTGTGCAGGTGTATGATCTTGTCCCTGACATCCTTAGACAGCTCCTTGCTCTTGGCCATTTTGTAGAGGTTAGAGTCTGACTGATTCACTGAGTCTGTGGACAGGTGTCTTTCATACAGGTGACCATTGCCGACAGCTGTCTGTCATGCAGGTAACGAGTTGATTTGGAGCATCTACCTGGTCTGTAGGGGCCAGATCTCTTACTGGTTGGTGGGGGATCAAATACTTATTTCCCTCTGCAGAATGCAAATAAATTCATATACTTTCCACAATGTGATTTTCCGGATTTAATTTGTGATGTGCTATCTCTCACTGTTACCAATAACCTACCCTTCAATTATGGGCTGCTCATGTCTTTGTCAGTGGGCAAACTTACAAAATCAGCAAGGGATCAAATACTTATTTCCACCACTGTAGGTAGAAAAGGTGATGGCAGAAGCCAGAAGGGATGCTCGGATGCATAGACAGAGAAATAATAAGCAGGAAAAAAAAGTTTTGATACTGCCTCTTGTATAAGTTTCTGATGAGCTCTCATTTAGAGTACTGTGTACAGTTTTGGAGATCACACCTTCAACAGGATATAAACAGGATGGAGTTGGTAGAGGGCGGCTATCATGGGCATAGTTTGACAGTTTCATTTGGGAGGGGCAAAGGGTGGGGTGTGGTACATTAGCATATTCATTAGCATAAATATATGTAGGGGACCAGAAAAAGACCATTCAGACAACAACTGAAATGGAACCACCACCACCCCTCCACTCAAGAAAGTCAGACTCTACAAGCAGGGCAATACTGCTAAGAGAAAAACAGAAATGTTTTTTTCCTTCTGTACTCTGCAAAATATAAAACTAATAAATAAGTAAATAAATGTACATTTCACAAAGCAGGCACATCTCAATCTTTAAAAAATACTAAATAACAATTATTTTTTTCTTTTTTACCTTTGTTGTCTGAGCACTTTATTTTTCTGATTGGGCTGGTCCCACTCTCTTCCACCTTCCATGTGTCAGTCTTCTAAATTCCTTTCCGGATCAGCTTTTCCATTTCTTCTCTCCTCTTGTCATCTTCCTTTCCCATTCAGTCATCAAGTCCCACTCATCTTCTGATCTGTTCCCCTTCCCCCCACACCCCTAGTTGCATCCATCTTCTGCTCCTCCCTCCCCCCACCCACACCCTCTAGTCCCTCCCATCCATCTTCTGCTCCCTCTCCTCCAAAGCCCCATCCCATTCATCTTCTGCTCCCTCTCCCTCCCCCACCCACTCATCATCTTCTCTGTTCCCCTTTCCCCCACACCCCTAGTTGCATCCATCTTCTGCTCCTTCTCCCTCCCTCCCTCCTACCCACACCCCATAGACCCATCCATTTTCTGCTCCTCCCTCCCCCACCCACATCCTCTAGTCCCATCCATCTTCTGCTCCCTCTCTTTCCTCCACACCCCCTAGTCCCATTCATCTTCTGCTCCCTCTCCCTCCCCCACCAAGTTCCACTCATCTTCTCTGTTCCCCTCCCCCCCACATCCCTAGTTGCATCCATCTTCTGCTCCTCCCTCCCTCTCACCTATCCACACCCCCTAGACCCATTTTCTGCTCCTCCCTCCCCCACCCACACCCTCTAGTCCCATCCATCTGCTCCCTGTCTCTCCTCCACACCCCCTAGTCCCATTCATCTGCTCCCTCTCCCTCCCTCCACATACCCCCCCCCCATCCCATCCATCTTCTGTTCCTTCTCCATCTTTCTCTCTTACTCCCCCTTCCCCCGTGGTCTCATTTTTTTTACCCTTCGCTGCCTGTGCCTGCCCATGTCTCTCTCGTTCTTCCAGCCCCTCCCACAACCACCGCCACCACCACCACAGAACTGGAGCTGTGGCTGGAAGGAGAGAAAGAACTGGAAGACTGCAGTGCTGTGGTGGCGGCGGCGGCGGAAAGAGATAAAGAGAGATGCTGCTGCATCTGCACCACTCAGAGGGATGCCAGGCAGAAAAATAAGGTGGCAGCTTGTTTGGGGAGGCATTGCCCACCCCCACCCCCAAACTACGCCGATGGCGGCTATTGAAATGGTCATTGGTCTTCAACATAAAGTATATGGGGACAGACTTAAAGATTTCAGTATGTATACTTTGGAAGAAAGGCAGGAGACGGGAGATATGATAGAGATATATACCTCTCAGTGGCGTAGCCACAGGGGAACTTGGGAACCTGCTCCCCCCCCCCCCCAACTTTATGCTCACGCCCCCTCCCAAACTGCAGTAATCTTGAATGGCTGGTGGTGGGGATGCCCAGGCCCCAGCAGCTGAAGAGATACGCTGCCTGTCAACCTCCCTCCACTCTCCCTCGTGCTGCCTCAGCAGTAAGGAAGTCAGTTGTGTGCTTTCAGCCAGTGATACCAGCACTCCTTGTGCACACCGCTGACTTCCTCACTGTTGAGGAGATGGGTTTGGCAGTGAATCTCTGGCTGGTGGGACTTGGAAGTTCCTGTCAGCAAAGGTAAGATACATGGGGGTGGGGGGATAGCAAAGAGGAAATGCATACCCACCCACCCAGTCCACCCTGGCACCCCCAAAAATGGGCTGTTCGCTTACACCCCTGATACCTCCATGGTATAAATGCACAGGAAGTAAATCTCTTTCAAATGAAGGGAAGCTCAGGAATGAGGGGGCACAGGATGAAGGTGAAAGGGGATAGATCAGAAGTAACCTGAGGAAATGCTTCTTTATGGATGGGCGGTGGAGGTGGTGGAGATAGACTGTATCTGAATTCAAGAATGCATGGGAGAAACACATAGGATAGAGAGTAAGAGAGTAGTGAATGGTATAGAATCTCTAAAGGAGAGGAACATACATTGGATGGTATGTATATGAACTGACTGAATAGGCCATCTGGTCTTTTTCTGCCTTCCTTTTCTCTGTTTCATGCAATTGTCTGTTGCATTTAGTGTATGTGGCCTCGAGGTGGCACTAAAGCCCTCTTAGTCAATAGTTCATGGTTTCTAAAAAGTGACATACATACATGTCTCATATGTGCTTGTAGTTTTCTGTTCTAAACCAACTTTAGACTAGTAACAAATATGCTCTGTTCTGTGTGTTTTGGCGAGAATCATTCTGTTGGCTAGTCTAGTTGTTCACTTAAATAAGCTTTGCAAATAACCAGTTTTGAAACTGTGATTGTGCCTTACAGATGCTGTTTTCTGTGACCCATGAGCTTTCTTTACACAGCTAAAAGTTCACTTTGGCCTATTTTTGTGTGTAGTAACTGAAATAGCAGGATTTCTGAATAATTGTAAGTCCAGTGGAATGTTAATATGTGAATATCATTTCCTGAGAAGTCAAGGATACTATTGCTTGATTGCCAGGAATTAAAAGTGCTGTAAATAGCCATTCTTTGAGGTTGCAGTGGCTGTTCTGGGTGATTTGTCTTTTTAAGATGGTTGTTCCTCAATAGGAGTAAATGTGCCTGTAAGCAGGCATTTTCTGTTTCTTTGAGATCCTTATCAAGTCTGTGAAAATAACTTTTGATAAAACTGCTGGGAAATGCCCTCTCCAATAACCAATTCTAATAACTCTTTGTGAATGTTTTACTCTAAAAGAGTCAGGAATGCTGAAGGTGGTGATTCATGATAGTACGGAGTCTTAAAGCAGCGTGTTTTAAAAAGATGCTAAGTAATACTCAAAGCTGCTGTATGAGCAGCATGGAGGTGACTCACAGCTATGGATGTGCATAAGAACATAAGTAATGCCACACTGGGAAAAGACCAAGGGTCCATCGAGCCCAAAATCCTGTCTACAACAGCAGCCAATCCAGGCCAAGCTTCCCAAACGTACAAACATTCTATACATGTTATTCCTGGAATTGTGGATTTTTCCCCAGTCCATTTAGTAGCGGTTTATGGACTTGTCCTTTAGGAAACCATCCAACCCCTTTTTAAACTCTGCTAAGCTAACCGCCTTCACCACTTTCTCCGGCAACGAATTCCAGAGTTTAATTATACGTTGGGTGAAGAAAACTTTTCTCCGATTTGTTTTAAATTTACTACACTGTAGTTTCATCGCATGCCCCCTAGTCCTAGTATTTTTGGAAAGCGTGAACAGACGCTTCACATCCACCTGTTCCACTCCACTCATTATTTTATATACCTCTATCATGTCTCCCCTCAGCCGTCTCTTCTCCAAGCTGAATAGCCCTAGCCTCCTTAATCTTTCTTCATAGGGAAGTCGTCCCATCCCCGCTATCATTTTAGTCGCCCTTCGCTGCACCTTTTCCAATTCTACTATATCTTTCTTGAGATGCAGCGACCAGAATTGAACACAATACTCAAGGTGCGGTTGCACCATGGAGCGATACAACGGCATTATAACATCCTCACACCTGTTTTCCATACCTTTCCTAATAATACCCAACATTCTATTCGCTTTCCTAGCCGCAGCAGCACACTGAGCAGAAGGTTTCAGCGTATTATAGACGACGACGACGACACCCAGATCCCTTTCTTGGTCCATAACTCCTAACATGGAACCTTGCATGACGTAGCTATAATTCGGGTTCTTTTTTCCCACATGCATCACCTTTGCACTTGCTCACATTAAACGTCATCTGCCATTTAGCCGCCCAGTCTCCCAGTCTCGTAATTTTTCACAATCTTGTCGCAATTTAACAACTTTGAATAACTTTGTGTCATCAGCAAATTTAATTACCTCGCTAGTTACTCCCATTTCTAAATATATTAAAAAGCAGCGGTCCTAACACAGACCCCTGAGGAACCCCACTAACTACCCTTCTCCATTGTGTATACTGATCATTTAACCCCACTCTCTGTTTCCTATCCTTCAACCAGTTTTTAATCCACAATAGGACATTTCCTCCTATCCCATGACCCTCCAATTTCCTCTGTAGCCTTTCATGAAGTACCTTGTCAAACGCCTTTTGAAAATCCAGATGCACAATATCAACCGGTTCCCCTTTGTCCACATGTTTGTTTACTCCTTCAAAGAATTGAAGTAAATTGGTCAGGCAAGATTTCCCCACACAAATGCCGTGCTGACTCGGTCTCAGTAATCCATGTCCTCGGATGTGCTCTGTAATTTTGTTTTTAATAATAGCCTCTACCATTTTCCCCGGCACTGACGTCAGACTCACCGGTCTATAATTTCCCGGATCTCCCGTGGAGCCTTTTTAAAAAATCGGCGTTACATTGGCCACCCTCCAATCTTCCGGTACCACGCTCGATTTTAAGGATAAGTTGCATATCACTAGCAGTAGCTCTGCAAGCTCATTTTTCAGTTCTATCAGTACTCTAGGATGAATACCATCTGGTCCAGGAGATTTGCTACTCTTCAGTTTGCTGAACTGCCCCATTACGTCCTCCAGGTTTACCGTGAAGTCAGTAAGTTTCTCCGACTCTTCTGCTTGAAATACCATTTCCGACACCGGTATCCCACCCAAATCTTCCTCGGTGAGGACCGAAGCAAAGAATTCATTCAGTCTCTCCGCTACATCTTTGTCTTCCTTGATCGCCCCTTTTACCCCTCGGTCATCCAGCGGCCCAACCAATTCTTTTGCCGGCTTCCTGCTTTTAATATACCGAAAACATTTTTTACTATGTTTTTTTTGCCTCTAATGCTATCTTTTTTTCGTAATCCCTCTTGGCCTTCTTTATCTGTGCCTTGCAGATGTGGCTGGGGTAAATACCTACAGACACTTACTAGTCACTTGCCTAGGGCCGAAAATTTTCAGGAGAGAACAAAGCAGAATTTTATCCTGGTGCAGTCAGCTGCAAGAAGAAAGAGAGAGTGTGTGTGTGTGTGTGGGGGGGGGGGGGGGGGGGGGGGGGGGAAATCAGAGGAACTGGTGCCAGCAGAGGTCTATCTGCTTTCCCCACCCCCTATGCATAGTCCTCCAGTTGACTACAGTTGTTGGTGACTGGTACCTTTTACCTTGTTTCTTCCTGTACCATTTTCACTTTGCAGTGAGAACTATGGGGGCATTTTAAGATGTATTTATGTTACAATAGAGGGGGGGGGGGTTCCAACATGCTTATTTGGCTAGAGTCCACCAAAGGGTTAGGTTTTTTCATGGGGTGAACAAAATAAAGTGACTAGAAAGAGTGACATGCAAACCTGCCAGGGGGAACAATTTCTAACAGCGGGTAGGATAGCACTTCAGATGTAAACATCCCCTCCTTCCAGAATATAGACCTTATTTACACTGGTGACAGAGCTAAATGAGAACAGATAGCAGCCATTTGTTTGTTTATTATTTAACATAGATTCTTGTTATACTGGCTTTCTGTAGTACAAAGTGGTTTACCACATATTACTCGTACATACAGGTACATTTCCTACATATCACAGGAAATGTATTTAGTTCTCACACTTTCCAAACTAGTCTAGGTTGGAGTACGATAAAACCAAACATCATTTTAATGTATGTTTGCAGTTCACCTATTTTTGCTTGTGTCAATTTGATCTCTGCTTCCTCATTCTTTCTGTTGTCATCCTCCCTTTATCTTTTTTGTTTCTTCTTCTCTGTCTTTCTCATTGTGAATACTTTAACACTCTTCTTTAAATCTTCTTTTTTTCTTGCATGCTGTTCTTTCCCCATTCTTCTCTCTTTACACTTCCTTCCTTCCCTTTTATCAACTCCAGGGTCCTCCTTGCTATCTATCCCCAATCCTTTCATCTCCCCCCTGCCCCCATCGTTTCTCCCTTTTTACTCTGGTTCGTTTTCCCTCACCCTGCATTCAAATTCATAGTCTGATCCCCACTTCTTTTTGTATTCCCTTCCCACTTCTTTTTTCTGCTTCAGTCTGGCCTGCCTGCATTGCCACGGTCACTTTCTCACATCTTTCAGCTCTTGTATCTACCCATTTGGTGAGAGGGTCATGTAGGTGCACTTCCTGTAAAGAGCTCTCACAGGCAGATGCGTCAAAGTTCCATTAAAGCACCAATTGCTATTTCCAACTCTGTAATGAAGGATGCTCAAAACAAACAGGATGTAAATGAACTGCTTGCAAAAACAGCAAGCAGCTTGGCAGGCGGGAAGGCAATCGGTCACCTGAGCATGCACAGAACAGCTAAGCCTGGCTGCTCTGCACATACCTGATGACCCTCAGCAGCAGTGGAGCCAGTGTTGATGGGGAGGGAAGCAAGCCAGGCCAAGGAGACAGCGAAGGGCTGCTTGGCGAGCGGTTGGGGGGGGCACTAGAGATGCCACAGCTCTCCTCAGCCAATAGTAGGGTTACCATATGGCTCCAGAAAAAGGAGGACGGATTGAGCCAGCCGGGTTTTACTTCCATTGAGCAATGGAAGTAAAACCCGGCTGGCTCAATCCGTCCTCCTTTTTCTGGAGCCATATGGTAACCCTAGCCAATAGGCACTTGCTATTTCCAAAGTAATGGGAAGGAAACAGCGGTACCAACAGCTCCTGACTACCGATAAAAATTTCATCATTAAAGTAGGCAGTCCATTCTGTGCATCACTATGAAAAGGTTGTTCATTACTCGGAATGCACTTTGAATGGTAAGTAGCTCATTTAAATAACTTAGCATGCAATTATTGTTAGCTGCTACCATGACAGAAAAAGAGCCCGCAGAACCCCTTTGTGCATGTCTCGCTGAAATCTGTGCTTAACCAGCTAAAGCCAGTAAAACCATGTTGCTAGTTCGTTAATTTTTATGTTTCTGGGCCTCAGAGACTTGGAGGAGGTAAGACAGACAGACAGGTATATAGAGGAGTACTACAGGGACAAAGTAAAGAAGCTCCACCTTGAGTCTGGCAACCTCTGTGCTGCCTTGGAGAGAAGAGATCACCTGAAAAGAGAGCAACACAGGAAGTGATTCTATAGCTAACACCTCACGTGTCACATAAATATGATTTTAGACAGTGCTGGGGAGGAGGCAGCTGGTACATGACAGGAAAGTGGGAGAAAGGTTCTGGAAATCCAGAACCTCCAGGGTAGCAGTCTCAGAAATGCGCCCTGTTCTAAGTGCTGGATTTATCCCGGGTCTTCAGGCAACTGACAATATTAAGGGAATGCTTAACCTAATCTGGTATGCCAAGAAAAGAGAGATCCCTTCACTACTCCTATTGATAGATGCCAAACAGATATTTGACAGGGTGAGGTGAAGGTACTTATTTATGCAGAAAACTTTATTAGCTGGACACAAGGCCTCTACAGAAATCCTGGAGGGGGTGTGAAAGTGAATGGGGAATATTCAGAGATGTTTTCCCCCAGTATGCAGAACAAGAAAGGAATGCCTGCTAATCCTTTACTGTTTGGTCTTTATCTGGCCTTTGCCCTTTTGGGGACTTTAGCTTGGTGCACAGAGTTTATTATTTTATTGCTCTGACTGCGGGTTTCTTTTTCTGCTTTTGTATTCTAATTGTACTTTTTCAGTAGTATATTTTTTTCTCTTATTTGTAAAATTGTAAACCACTCGGTACGTTTCTCGTAGCAGTATATCAAGTAAAGATGAACTTGAACTTGATCTGCATTCATTTTTCTGTGTGTCTGTTTCTATTATCCTATGTGTGATAATTCATAGGTATACTACTACTACTACTACTTAACATTTCTAGAGCGCTACTAGGGTTATGCAGCGCTGTACAATTTAACAAAGAGAGACAGTCCCTGCTCAAAGAGCTTACAATCTAATACACAAGTGAACGGTCGGTCCGATAGGGGCATATAGTTAATTTTTTAGGTAAAAACCAACACCCACCAAAATGAGAAAAAAGTCCCTACAAGGGAACCAAAGTAACTGATGAAGTAGGTGATGGATGTAGGCCAACCACACAGGCAAAACTCCAGAGGTTGACTGCAGTAAAAGATATATTGAGAGACCAGATACAGTGGACTCGACACGGTCCGTGTTTCAGCATTGTAATTGCCTGATACAGAAGTCAAGTATCTGTATGAAATATCTTTTTCAATATGGTAACAGCAATCAAGCCAAAAAGACACTTTAAACATGAACACATCTAGCAATCAGTATTTCCTCACCAATCAGCACAAGGATCGACACTGATAGAAAGAACCCTGTGCAAGTTGCAAACGATACCTGGCTCATTTGTTCTCATAGTATTCTGCTGGCCTAATGCGAACTGGTTCCCTCTTCTAAAAAGACTCTGAATTCTTCCTCTTCAAACTTTTCCACATAGGAGCTCCTAACCTCAAGTCACTGGGAAAAAGAAATTTGATCACATGATGCCTATTCTTATAAAATTGCAATGGCTTCCAATTATGGCAAGGATTTCTTATAAGCTGTTGTTTCTGTTTACCTTTCAGATAAATTGGAGGAATATGTTCTTTCTTGAATCTTACTTCATGTCACTCCCCTCCAACGAGAAGAACACTGGCCACCAATATCTCACAGAATTTCCTACAAAATCCATCTATCAATAGGAGTAATGAAGGGATCTCTCTTTTCTTGGCATACCTTCAAAGTAAATCACTCTGGCACTCCCCTCTGACTGTCCAGATTCCTTGCACCCTCCCCCCCAAATCTTTAGGTTCCTCACAACACAACCTCATAAATATCCCATCGTTCTATCATATTTGTTTTGATTCTGTAGGGCACAAGCTTTTCAGCGTAATTGGCCCAATTACTTGGTATGCCCTTTCCTTCTGTTAGATTAGAGCAACCGATCACTAAATTTAAATCTGACTTGAAAACCCTCCTATTCCTGGATGCATTTGGTCACTAAATTTCACTGTGCTGGGAGTGACCGCCAGATTCACCCCTCCCCTCTCTCATCTGTCCTAGAACATATATATCATGTTATATTTAACTGTATGGAAACTGTCCAGATAGGCCTCCTCCTGGGCAGTATATCACGTCCTAATAAAACTTGCAACTAGTATTTTTAAGTATTTTTTTCTTTGAAAATCCTGGAGTTCTGGCTTTTTTTTTTTCAAATTAAACTATGCCTATATTGTGACCATGACTGTTTTTGTTTGTTATTTTATTGGATTTTATGGTTGTGTTAGCTATTTTTATCAGACATTATATTTTGTATGCTGTAATTGCATTTTTAATTTTCTTTTCTTAAGTTATTGAATTTGCTATTATTGTGAACTGCTTGAATGCCTTGCCAAGCTAAGCAGTGTATAAATTGAATAAATTAAATCAAATTCACTGGCCTTGAGAGCATGGCAGTTGAGCAGCATTTAGTTGTCACCCTAAGGGGCTCAAAGCCCTTAGACTTACAAAGTTCCATAGCTTACTATATAACTTTGTAAGTATAAGTGCTTTGACAGTATGTCTCCACGTCTACCAATGCCAGTTCAATTTAACTTGGTTAGCAGCAAGGAATACTTCTTTTTACCCTTTGGTGCGTCATCATTGATCACTACCCCATGACAACCCCATTTTATGTCCTCCAACTACTACACAACAATACCTATATCATCTCCGTCACCTAGGGATGCAAATGTCCTCCATCAAATGTCCTGCATCTTTGCATGTCATGTTCCCATTGATAGACTTCTAGCGTAGGGTTACCAGATGTCCTTGATTTCAGACCCCTGTTTGGGATTTGTCCTTGACTAGCAACCATCTGACCCTGATTTTAGAAATGGGGGCAGAAGTGCCATAGTGTGTTCCATTGCCCCTCGTGCCTCCTTTCACGTGATCTAGCATCTCTCACTCTTGCCAGCATTAGTTTCTCCCCTCAAATCTCCCCTTCTGCTTCCAGCTCCTTCCCTCCCAGGATTAGGAAGTGTTTTTTTCAGGAGTTGGTTTATCCACCCCTCTCTAGACCTCCGCGGAACCCCTTTCCACGGTGAGGTGAACAAGGTTCCAAATGAGTGCCTTCGGACACGGAGGTGTAGGGGGGGTGACAGAAGGCACAGTTCAAATCTAATTCCCATGACCACAACTTTCTGTCTTCTAGGATCTAGGTGAATCTTCGGCCATTTATGTTCCCACATAAAGTCTACATGAGTGAAAGATAATTTACTTATGTGTATAGTATTTATGTGAGGCAGTTTAAAGAGAATGAAGAGATTGAAACTGAGACTGGAGAAGTTTAGTGATAGAGATAGTCTTTATTCTCACCAAATGAATCTGCCAGCTGTTGCACACATCAGTCAAATTCTGGGTTCAACGGACCGTAGCTTCGCCTCATGGGAGCGTTGGGGAAAGAATCCGATTTTAACTCAGATTCACAGTCCTTATATACTATTTGCAGTCCATACAACTCAATGGAGAAAGACTTTTTTTCTAATTTTTTTTTCATCTATGAATCATACTTAACCGCAAGTCAGGTGCCCACCTGCCCCTCCTTTCTGATATTACTTAATAATGTCAATTTCCGGACTTGTAAACATCTTTCCTAATATAGAGAGATCAGTTTCTTTGTATCTTGTGACTCTGGGAGCCATTTTAACTACAACAGACTCCATGTTCTGAACCAAACATTTTAGGATCTTAGCCATTAATTCCTTGATCTTGGCTTTTGCACTGCTTTTGAATGTCACACTAAATTCTAATAAGGCTTATCAAGCAGCCCTGCTTCTGCAGGTGCTCAGCAACAAGGCCATCATCAGATTTTTAGGCCTAGTCAGTGCTTTTCAGCAGTTTAAGCTATATAACTCAGCCCACCACTATTCCAGTGGATGGGTCTCAAGCTGGGACACATATTAACAGCAGTACAGCTCTGCAATGCTGCGGTTTACTTGACTCTCAGTGTGTGTCTGCTGCTTCTTGCCTCCATGGCGATAGGAAGTATGTCAGAGGGGGAAAGACCTGACAGAGATGCACAGTGAGGTTGAGGAGAACTGCAGCATTGCAGTGCTTACTTCCTAATGCGGCAACCAGAGAGAAGGAGCCTAGAGCTGTGAAAGGAGGTTTGAGGTAGGGGTGGGGGTGGGAAGAGGATGGAACCAGAAATAGATTCTGGGCTGGAAGGGAGAAGAGAGAGGAGAGAGAGAGGTGGAGATGACTGGGCTGAAAAGAAAAAGAACGAGAGAGTTGGAGATGGCTTACTGGAAGGGGGAGTAGTAAATCACCGGGACCTGATGGTATTCATCCCAGAGTATTAATAGAACTAAAAAATGAACTTGCGGAGCTACTGTTAGAAATATGCAATCTGTCCCTAAAATCGAGTGTAGTACCGGAAGACTGGAGGGTAGCCAATGTTACTCCGATTTTTAAGAAGGGTTCCAGAGGAGATCCGGGAAATTATAGACCGGTGAGTCTGACGTCGGTGCCGGGCAAGATGGTTGAGGCTATTATTAAGAATAAAATTGCAGAGCATATACAAAAACATGGACTGATGAGACAAAGTCAGCACGGATTTAGTGAAGGGAAGTCTTGCCTCACCAATCTAATGCATTTTTTTGAGGGGGTAAGCAAACATGTGGACAATGGGGAGCCGGTTGATATTGTATATCTGGATTTTCAGAAGGCGTTTGACAAAGTGCCGCACGAAAGACTCCTGAAGAAATTGCAGAGTCATGGAATCGGAGGTAGGGTATTATTATGGATTAAGAACTGGTTGAAAGATAGGAAGCAGAGAGTAGGATTGCGTGGCCAGTATTCTCAGTGGAGGAGGGTAGTTAGTGGGGTCCCGCAGGGGTCTGTGCTGGGTCCGTTGCTTTTTAATGTATTTATAAATGACCTAGAGATGGGAATAACTAGTGAGGTAATTAAATTCGGCGATGACACAAAATTATTCAGGGTCGTCAAGTCGCAGGAGGAATGTGAACGATTACAGGAGGACCTTGCGAGACTGGGAGAATGGGCGTGCAAGTGGCAGATGAAGTTCAATGTTGACAAGTGCAAAGTGATGCATGTGGGTAAGAGGAACCCGAATTATAGCTACGTCTTGCAAGGTTCCGCGTTAGGAGTTACGGATCAAGAAAGGGATCTGGGTGTCGTCGATGATACGCTGAAACCTTCTGCTCAGTGTGCTGCTGCGGCTAGGAAAGCGAATAGAATGTTGGGTGTTATTAGGAAGGGTATGGAGTCCAGGTGTGCGGATGTTATAATGCCGTTGTATCGCTCCATGGTGCGACCGCACCTGGAGTATTGTGTTCAGTACTGGTCTCCGTATCTCAAAAAAGATATAGTAGAATTGGAAAAGGTACAGCGAAGGGCGACGAAAATGATAGTGGGGATGGGACGACTTTCCTATGAAGAGAGGCTGAGAAGGCTAGGGCTTTTCAGCTTGGAGAAGAGACGGCTGAGGGGAGATATGATAGAAGTGTATAAAATAATGAGTGGAATGGATCGGGTGGATGTGAAGCGACTGTTCACGCTATCCAAAAATACTAGGACTAGAGGGCATGAGTTGAAGCTACAGTGTGGTAAATTTAAAACGAATCGGAGAAAATTTTTCTTCACCCAACGTGTAATTAGACTCTGGAATTCGTTGCCGGAGAACGTGGTACGGGCGGTTAGCTTGACGGAGTTTAAAAAGGGGTTAGATAGATTCCTAAAGGACAAGTCCATAGACCGCTATTAAATGGACTTGGAAAAATTCCGCATTTTTAGGTATAACTTGTCTGGAATGTTTTTACGTTTGGGGAGTGTGCCAGGTGCCCTTGACCTGGATTGGCCACTGTCGGTGACAGGATGCTGGGCTAGATGGACCTTTGGTCTTTTCCAGTATGGCACTACTTATGTACTTATGTACTTAGAAAGATGGGCTTACTGGAAGGGCAGAGGAGAGAGAGAAGTGGAGATGTCTAGACTGGAAGGGGGAGAGGTGAAGATTATAATTTTTTATGGTAAAAAATTGCCATGGGAAGAGCCCACTGTGACCCCACCCACCTGCCCCCACCAGACCCTGTAAGCCAAAAATCTGGTAACCTTATTCTAGCTTCACAATATCCAATCGTTTTTCATTTCATGAAAGGACTTCTTCATGTCAAGCCACCAATTCAGAAGCCTACTGTGTTGTGAGACCTCAGACTTGCCCTTTTATCTTTCATGAGGCCTCCTTTTGAGCCAGTGGAATCTGCTTCACTCAAGCATCTTATTTGGAAAGGACTCTCTAGTAGCATTTACTTTGGCTAGAAGAATAAGTGAACTTCAGTCCTTGGTAACCTCTGAACCATCATCACAAAATAGTTCTATGTACTCTTCCTATGTTCTTACCAAAGTTGGTCACATATTTATTTCCTTGCCAATCAGTAAATACTGTTTCCTATATTCGGTGCTAAACTACTTAAAAAGTGCTCTTGCTTACTATTTTAAAGTCCTGAATCAATCAGAAAATCTAGGCAGCTTCGACTCCAAAAGAATTGGCATTTCAGTAGCCAAACCAACTTTGGCAAACTAGCTAGCATGCTATATCCACAATTCTGTTATGTAGAAGCTAGTTCTCCTCTAGCCAGTAAAGACAGACCTGACGAAATCAGAGATACTGTGGGCCGCTCATGAAATCTTTGCAAAGTAGCTGCTTGGTTCTCCACATTTACTTCACACTACAACTTAGTGCAGTTCACAATCAAGGATAGTACATTCAGTCAAGATGTACTGGCAACTTATCTTTGTGAGATTTATTCATTTATTGACAGCATTATTTGATACAGCGCCATGTGCAAATAAAAAAAAAATGACATCAAGGTTGTTTCCATAATTAAGATAAACTGAAGCAGTTTTAAAAAGAAAATACAAACATTGACTCTCATATATTTTTTTTCTCTCTAGGCTGCTTCTGGAAAATCGACATCATCAATGAACAGAGCAGCCCTTGTGTGCCTGACTCAGTCAGTGGAAAAAACATTGGGCCCCATTTTCAAAGTGGTTTAAACAGCCAGGTGAAGCTCCGGACCATTTAAATCACCTGTCTGAGACTAACCGGGCATTTTCAGTGGCACTTAGCCAGATAGTGGTGTCACATCCTGCAGAACAGGCAAACTACCCAGTTCCAGGGCTGACATAGAATCTCCCTCCTGGATTTCTGAAAAAACCCTCCTGTTGCATTCTGGGATCTGCAGCACTGAATTCGATGGGTAAGCTCAGGGACTACAAATGTCACTTTGTTTTTTGATGTGTGCTGTAGTTAAAATCAGGACTGGCCAAAAAATCTGCCTTGTGGACAGGATACATTGGCAGCTCTGAGTCCTAATGTCCTTTACAGGAGCTGGGCTGTTCTGATGTGCAAAGGGTATTGGGAGATGGGAGAGGGAATGTTAGAACTGTGATAGAAAACTTCTACTATCTCAGTCAGGGCCTTTTCATGTTAACAATGTTTAAAAGGCCTCAGAATCTGATTATCTGAATACTGAATGATATTTGAGAAAACCTAAAAGGCTTACTCTTCTTACTGAACCAATGCCCTCCCCTTGGTACTTGCTGAAATGAATTGACTGTTCAGAAGAAACACCTTTTGTTCTCATAGCTATTCTTCTGCACTAAACATCCACTCATTTTACCCAGCCTCTCCCCAACAATGGATTGCTGATACTGGCCTGGTATTTTAGCAAGGATGAAGGGACTATGATTTTGATGTCTTTACTTGATGTTTTCTAGGACGTGGCAGACTGGAAAAAGCTCACTGGTCTGGTAGCAGACAGTGCAAGAGAGCAGGGAGGAAAGCTGCCCCTAGAAACCTAGCCCTGGCACCTCTGTTGCTACTATTTTTGCATCCTCTCCTCCCCACCTTTCCCTCGTTTATGTTGGCAGTCAATGAAGAAAGGAGCCGATTTAATTGGCAGTTGTATTTGTGGCCTGGGTGTGATGAAAAGGGACTCTGTCTGCCTGCTGCATGTTCCACTGAATATGTTTCCATGCCTAATACAATATTCCCTTCATTATTAGCTGAAAGGGGGCCCCTCAGACACAGTATTTCTTTTGATTTTGCCCCCTTCCACCAACACAAAAAATATGTATGAGCACACAATAATGTGCCTTCATACCAGGGTTCTGAGTTCCTGGATAATCCAGAGGAAGGGGAAAAGAGGCTTGAGATGGCCCTGGTATATGGAAATTCTTCTTTTTTTTCCCCGTGTGTGGCAGACTATCACCTTAGTGTTTTGATTCCAACATCCAGTGCTGTTTAATGTAACCACTGTTACATTCTTTCATAAGAGCACTCGAGCTGGGAAGGTATTATGCACCCCCTGGAGCTCCTGGAGTCTTCCAATAGGGGGCAAACTTCCACACAGCCGTAAATGTCAGGATCTGTTTCAAAGTTTACTGTGATGCTTGTGAAATGGTAGTTATCTGACACAATGTATCACACATTCTGGTAACTTTTATAGAAACAGAGAAAATGATGGCAGATAAAAACCATATCGGCCCATCCATACCGACTACAAGCTGTACAATCCCTTCCTCTTCCTTAGAGATCCTTTGTGCTTGCCCCATTCTTTCCTGAATTCAGATATGGTCCATTCCATGCGTTCACCAGCCTTTCCATAAAGAAATATTTACTTAGGTACATAAGTATTTTTATACTGGGACAGACCATCAAGCCCAGCATCCTGTTTCCAACAGTGGCCAATCCAGGTCACAAATACATGGCAAGATCCCCAAAAAGTACAAAACATTTTATGCTGCTTATCCTAGAAATAAGCAGTGGATTTTCCCCTATGGACCCCTGATCTCTCCTCTTTGAGTTTCATCATATGCCCGCCTCATTTCATAGCTTCCTTTCAATTGGAAAGAAACCCATCATCTGTGCATATATATACTTTTCTTCCAAAGCATACACATTGAGATTTTTAAGCTGTCCCCTTTTATTATGAAGACCACTGTCCATTTTACTACTACTACAAATCATTTCTATAGAGCTACCAGTCGTACGCAGCGCTTCACAAATTTAACATGAAGAAAAGACCGTCCCTGCTCAAAAGAGCTTACAATCTAAATCAGGCCAGACTGACAGGACAAATAAGGGATAAGGGTAGGACAGACAGAAAGGGACTATTGAAGAGAGGAAGATAAGATAACGGTTACGAGCAGGTGGCAAGTTAGATGACTCTATCTTGATCATATTTTTCTGAAGGTATGGTCTCCAGAATTACACACCATGGAGAACATTCTATGAACGGCACCAGAAAAAATCAGTGTGGGTTCAGCGCTGTTTATAGAATGATGCTTAGAACCCATTTCCATGTCAAACGTTGTACGCCGGTATTTACACAGCTGAAATCTGGTGTAAATGCCGGAAATGGGGCTATTCTATAACTTCACGTGCAACTATTAGGAACACCCTTGTTGCTCTCCTGGCCACACACCCTTTCGAGTTGCACACTCGGTGATTTAGGTGCATGGGCTTATAGAATAGGCTACGTAAGTACATAAGTATTGCCACCAAGGGTCCATCAAGCCCAGTATTCTGTTTCCAACAGTGGTCAATCCAGGTCACAAATACCTGGTACGGGGAGATGCGCATGCAAATGTTAATTATTGCTAATTGACTGTGCCTATTCTGGGGTGCTGTACCTCCCCAAATGACCAATTTTCCACCCTTCCACACCTCACCATTAATGACACTATTAGGGGATTGCTCCTTTCTAAGGTCATCTACAATCAGCCTGTAGCTTCTACATTGACTACTTGGAATGTATAGCTGGGCCCCGTATAAGATATGGAGGAGTAGCCTAGTGGTTAGTGCAGGGGACTTTGATCCTGGGGAACTGCAGTTCCTTGTGACTCTGGGCAAGTCACTTAACCCTCCAATGCCCCAGGTACAAATAAGTACCTGTGTATACTATGTAAACCGCTTTGAATGTCATTGCAAAAACCACAGAAAGACAGTATATCTCTTCCCTTCCCCCTTCCATAAGGGAAGTAAAAGAATTCCCCCACTGCATTGTTACTGTACCCGGAGAGAGACGGGAATATGGCATTTGACCTAGATGTGTGTCTACAGTTGCAGCACTATTCCCATTAAATAATACTACTTAGGGCCTCCCTCCTTGCTATGGCCAAAGGAGAGCAGGACCACTCTGCAGACCCATCATTTCTCTAGTGTGATATCCTACACTCTAAATCGTGTCTAGAATCAGACCAAGAATCACTGTTACTCTGACTGCTTGTTCTTGCCTAATATGTAGCCAGTCCTGTCAAACCAAATGGCAACTTGTAGGTGATTCTCCCTTGAGTTCATATTGGGCATGGTTTACCAGAAACCTTTGTTCTAGTTGCACCACCAACTAAGATGCACACACACTTTCATGGCAAGAAAGGGTCATGGATTTGATATATTGCCTTTCTGCAGTTCAGCAGTAAGATCTGTCAGGAGGAAGAGGAGGGAGATGATGTTGTCTTCCCAGCACCATAGATGGAGGCAGAGAAGGAAAAGAGCAAAGAGGCAGAACAGAGCGAAGCAGCAGGAGAACAAACTAGGCTTGCCAACTTTCTAAAAGAAAAACCCACCACCTGTTGCTGCCTGTGTTTTGCCCCTGCACTCCCCTCCCCCCCCCCCCAATAAATAACTGCAGTGAGGGCAACGGTGCAGGTTTTGCAACCCACATTAAAGGTGGGTGTTGGGGAGGTGTACAAGATGTTGCACTTTTTCTCCAGCCCCCCAACATAATGCCTCCGCTATATAGTACTAAATCAAAATATATATTCTGCATCTACCGAACCTCCTCAGCTAGAACACTTCTTTATAAAACTTACCACATAAAAAAATCACCGATTCTAGTGTAATGTTGGTAACAGCAATATAAACCCTCTTATGGTTATGTTTATTCAGTCTTTACAAAACTCAATAACAATTCATACAGGAGTATACGAACCTAAAGAGGCATCCTTATATAAGCAAGGTGCAGCTCAATGGCTGTCTGGGGTTCTATATCCAACCTTCATAGAACATGTCCAGTATATGAGGCCTACACGCTTGGGAAGAAGGGGTGGAAGCCCTGGAAATGCTGCAGGAGTTGAGGGAATGCCAAGCAGAGGGAGGGTATAACCCTGATTACTGTCGCACTTACATGTACATCCTAGGTAGACAGTATGTGGCTGAACACCTTTCCTCGTCCACAAAAGTGTCAGCAAGTATCCACGCACACTCTATGTTTCAACGTTTTTATTGATGATGAAATAAATATGGTATAACAGATACCATAAAATATAAAACTTCAACAATACAGTGGAACTTCACATATAAGTACTGAACAGACCATCATCAAGTTTTTTGTATACTTCCCCCCTACCCTCCTCCCTACCCTCTCTTCCCCCCTCCCTCCCCCCTTACTTCTGTGTGTGCCAAACAATATTGGGGATAGTGGGTTTAAGCATTCAGACCATGTGTACTACCAAGGTAACTCACAATAGATTGAGGAGCAAACTTCGCCCCCGTGGACTAAGTCCTTGTATATATCGGCCCCATATTGACATGAACTGTTTTTTCCTTTTCGGGGATCCCTTCATTTCTCTGGCTTCCCAAGTGGCTAACTCATGTATCTGGTTCCTCCAGTGCCAATACACCGGTGGATCCGGGTCTATCCACTTCTGTAGAATAGTCTTGCGTGCCACTAAACATACCTTGCGACACCAAACTCTATTTCCTTTCGCCTGGGTCGCAAAGGCTGCTTGTGTATCTAAGACATAATGATCCCAGGTTCCACCTACTGAGACCTGTGTTATTTTAGTTAGATAACTCTGGATTTGTCTCCATAAGGCACGTACCCTTGGGCAGCCCCAAAAAGCATGGTATAAGTTGTGAGGTGCATGATTGCATTTTACGCATTTAGTATCATTTGTGGTCCTCATATGTCCCCATTGTTGCCCTGACATATATGCCCGCATAACCACCCTATATCCATACTCTCTTAATCTCTCATCTATGGTGAGTGACGGAATGCGTCCCAGTGTTGCCCTGATGTCCCATCCTCTTAATGACCTCCCCGAGTCTCTTTCCCATTTTTGTATGATATATCCTAAATTATTTTGGGGATAGTGTGACACTAGTGCTCTGTATAGGGTTGAAACTGTCATTCCCGCTATCTCTAGGTTTTGAAAAAACGTGTTAACCAGATGTCCAAGTTTCATTCTTAAGGCAGGCTGGTTTAGATGTAGAATGTAATGCTTAACCTGAGCATAGGCAAAGCGGTCTCCCCAAGTATTCCCTATCTTATCTTGTAATTCTTCAAATGTTAGTAGGCTCCCTTCTGGTCCCATCAGGTCCTCCACCCTTGTGGTTCCATTATTACCCCATCTTATAAATGTAGTATTACTCTGCCCTGGCTCAAAATTCGGATTTCCTCTGAGTGCTAACAGTTCCGATGTTGCTGGCGTGCCCCCCATGCTGATAGCCAGCGCTTGGGTTGTAATAGTCGGCAATGTTTAAACTGGGTCGGAATCTGCCTCTGATCGAGATGCAGGAGGGTAGGAACATCATAGGGGGCAAAATATTCTCGCTCCACCTCTATTGGCGTAAATATATCTGATTGGCCTATCCAGTCTCCTACATGTCTCAGCAGGCAAGCCTGGTTATATAAAGCTATATCAGGCAGTCCCATCCCCCCCCCCCCCCCCCCCCCCCCCAGTGCCAGCCTCCCAGTAACCCTTTAAACTGCATCTTGGGCTTCTTTTTTCCCCAGCAGAATCTACTGAAAAGTTTTGTGATTTCGCTAAGTCTTTTCATCGTAGTCGAATGGGAAGTGTTTGCATGAGGTATAACCACTTGGAAAATATCACCATTTGGATTAGATTTAACCTGACCCTCAAGGACAGCAGGAGGCCATCCCACCCCTCTAGTTTGGTTCTTGTCCCTTCTAACAAAATGGTGACGTTTAAGTCATGCAATTTCTCCAATTCCATAGTCAGCTTTATCCCTAGGTATTTAAAAGATCCTTCCACCCAGCTTAGTGGAAAACTTTGATCCCATAGTGATTTCACTGTCGCTGAGGAAGCTAAGGATTAGTCAAATTCAAGCTGAATCCTGCATAGTCACCGTATTCTTTCATCAAATCCATGAGTACCGCAAAATATGTCCGGGGTTCTGTCAATAATACCAATAGTATTTATTTATATATTTATAATATTTCAAACCTTATTCACAAGATATATCTTGTACAAGAAACACAGAGATATTATCTGAAATAAAAAAAATATTCTAAAGTAAATATTCCTCTTTTCTTAGACCACTAATTTAGAGGGGGAGGTCAGTAAAGTTGAGGAGAACATATATCATATTAGTTCATAATAGGCAATAAGGCCTGGACCCAAACCACGGGCTATTTTACAATTGCTTTACTCAACACTAGTCCCGAAAGTCATTTGGTAATTTTCTTTAAAGCAATAAAGCTTTTCAGCTGATCTGGTTCATAGAAAACATATTTGTTACAAATCTTATCATACATTTGCACGGGTATGCCAGTAAAAAACTGGCCCCCAGTGCTTTGGTATCTTCTCTTAATGCAAGAAACTTTCTCCGTTTTTCCTGAGTTGCTCTTGTAACATCCGGGTAAATCCAGATTCGTGCGCCCAAGAATTCTTTTAAAGCATTTTTAAAATAGAACTTCATTATTGAGTTCAAGTCTTGCTCGAAGACTAAAGAAACCAACAACGTAGAGCGAGTGTGGATTTCGGTTAAGGATTGCTCTAGGAATGCAGTCAAATTTTGTAATCCGGAAGCTTGTTGCATTTGATTCTCTGGTTTTCTCTTTTCCTCCTCTCTCCTTTTTTGCAGTATTGGAAGATAGTAGATTTTGTTTATTGGGGGAATATGGTCAGAGGAGTAGTTGAGAATATCAGACAAATATTTTTTAAACAATTCAAGAGCACTCAGTTATACCATTTTAGGAAAATTCAATATTCGCAAATTGAGCCGCCTGTTAATGTTTTCAAGCTGATCGATTTTGTTATGGATAATAACTTTATCCTTAATCAGGCACTCAGTTGTAGTTTTTAGTGAACTTAGTTCTTGTTGGAAAAGTATTTTCTGGCTATCTGCTTGATTTTTTCTACAGAGTCAGACAAAAGATCAACTTTAATCACCAAAGAGGCAGTGTCCGAAGCAGCTTTTGTAATTGTCTTATTGTTACAACATTATCCAAATGCTTCCTAGGGTTACCTCTGTGGGAGCTAATAGCTCCTGCTGCAAATCATCTGCAGGCTTCTCGGGCGGGCGAGGCTCCGTCCCTTGAGGATTCCTCAGCCCCCCCCCCTTCGGAGACTTCTGAAAACTCTGCCTCACCTCTTGTGCTTGCAGGACACAGAGGAGGGTTAAGATCTGGCGAGGAAAGAGTTGTTACTAGCCCCAGGGGAGTCGTCGCTCCTCCAGATGCTCCCACAGCAGGGCTCCTCACCTCCTTCTCCCATGGCGTGCTTGTAGCAAAACTATCGAGGGTCAACTGGACTAACTGGGTGGTTCCTGCCACGGATGGTAAGCTTTTTACCACCCCTTTCCTTTTTGTATGAGGCATCTTTCAGAGAAAACTATTATGTTTAAGATAGAAAAGGAAAAAAAATCCAGAGAGCCTTGATGCATGCTAACAGGCAACATCCGCCATCTTGAAATGCCCCCCAATAGGGCGTCCGCAAAAGCCACTATTTTAAATACGGTCCGACCCACTCGAACACCTTGTACCTTGCCATTATATCTATAATCAGCGGGTCCAGTGACAATACAAAGAGTAACGGGGATAATGGGCACCCTTGTCGGGTTCCTTGGCATATTGGGAACTCCTCTGATTCCATCCCATTAACCTTCACCCATGCTTTTGGATTACAATAAAGAGCCCGGACCACTGACAGGAATCTACCATCAAACCCATATTTTTCCAGCGTGGAGAACATAAATGGCCAATACACCTTATCGAATGCTTTTTCTGCATCGAAGCTTATAAGCAAAGAGGGGGTGTCCTTCCTCTGTCTCGTCTCCAATGCCCCAATTATTTTCCTTAGGTTTTTGGCTATAACTCTGCCCTCTACAAATCCAACTTGCGCTTCGTGCACTAGCTTTGGTAGTACTTTTTTCATTCGATTGGCCATAATTTTAGCTAATAATTTAATTTCCACATTGAAAAGTGATATTGGGCGATATGACTCTGGTTGTTGTAGGTCTCTACCTGGTTTTGGGAGCACCACTATTTGCGCTACGGATAAGACCTCAGGCACTCGTTCCGCATCCACCATTGTATTAAAATATTTGGTGAGGGTCGGTGTAATGAACTCTCCCATCATTTTGTAAAATTCTATGGGCATGCCATCGGGACCAGGTGCCTTAAGAAGGGTACCTTGTCTAATAGCCAGTAATACCTCTTCATCTGTAATTGGTTAGTTCAACTTATCCTTATCTCGTTGATCGAGAATTGGAAGTTCTAAATTATCTAAGTACAGGGTTCCCGGCATGACCTGTTCCCTTGGCTGCGCATACAATTCACTATAGAATTTTGCAAAGGTCTCATAAATTTTATCAGCTGCAAGTTCTACTGTCCCTTGGGTCCCTCTGATTTGCAGTACTTGTCTTTTATTCCCTCTCAGGTTGGCTAGACGTGCCAGAAGGCGCCCTGCTTTATTTCCAAAGCGATGTAGCTGGAATTTGTAGTATAAGTGGGACTTAGAGGCCCTTTGGTGTAGAAGCATATTCAGTGCAGCTTGGGTTTCTAAGAGGTTGCTGCGGTGAGTTTCTAGATGTGTCCTTCCATATGTCTGGCGTGCCTTACACACTAATTTTCTTAAACGCAATATTTCTCTATTTTGCGTCTTTCTAACGTGGTGATAATAACTGATTATTTCCCCTCTTATCACTGCTTTTGCTACGTCCCAAAACAGAACTGGGTCTCCTATATGTTGTTGATTCAAAGTTTCATATTCCTCCCAGCATTCTTTTAGTTTTGCCCTCAAGATGTCATCTCCTGCTAGGTCTAAGGGAAATTGCCAAGAGCTCACCTTGTGTTGGTTTATTCCCAGCTCCCAATCTAAGCATACCCAGGCTTGGTCTGAGATCGTGTAAGGGCCAATAGACACATCCTTTACCCTCTCAAGCATTTCTTCTGATAGGAGTATGTAATCTATTCTAGCCTGGGACTCATGTGCCCGTGCGTGGTGTGTATAGACCCGCTCAGTGGGGTGTAACACTCTTCATACATCTATTAGATCTAATGTCTGCCCCATCCTTTTCAGGCCTTTGTTGGAAGCCACTGTGTCTCTCCTCTGTCCCTGTGAACTATCTATTGAAGCATCCCACACCCACTCTATACAGTTCCTCGCAACAAGGCCCAAAGCATACTATTTAATCATTTGCAAATTTTTCTTAGAATTAACAACATACTTACCACTACCACCACCACCACCAAAGCTAACAGAGCTTTTGCTTCCTTTGCCCATATATAAACTGGCAGAGATGTCTAAGTTAGGTACAATACCAAACTATACTGCATAAGACAGTATTATGTTAGTTATCTGCAGCCATGGTGGTGAACTGTTCAGATGGTCCCTATAGTTTACATTAATTATCAGTGTTGTTTTCACTGTTGATTTGTGACTAAGCAGTTGTGGATATATAGTTCACACATCCCTGTTGGCCAAGCATCCTACTAAGTCTTTATGGCACCTATCAGCAGTCCACATCATATATGGGCACCATTAATGGAGCGGAGTGTGACCTTGTGAAATGGCTTGCACAATTCCTGATGGAGGCCATGTGGCACCCAATAAAGGCTATCAAAGCATATGCAGGCTTAACCATGTTTAAAAGAGCTGCCATTATTTGAAAGGTATTAATATACAATTAAACCTTTTCCAGAGACAGGAAGGTGGTAGAACTAGAGAGTGACTCAGGAGTACATCAAGAGTACTTTTTCACAGAGAGGGTGGTGGATGCCTGGAATGCCCTTCCCCTGAGAGGTGGCAACACCAGTAGTTGAGAAGCAAAGCCAGTGCTGGCTGTGCCCTGATCATGGCTGGCCAGATTTGGACAGCCTGGAGTAGGACTCTGATGACAACTTCAGTAGTTAGAGAACAAGGCCAGCACCGGGCAGACTTCTATGGTCTGTGCCCTGAAAATGGCACAGATAAATCAAGTATACATAAGCAGTATTACATCATACCTTATGAAGTGAGTTTATCTTGTTGGGCAAACTGGATGGACCATACAGGTCTTTATCTGCTATCATCTACTATGTTACTATGTTAATTTTATTAGGAAACATTTGTAAAAGCATCCAATGGGCTGCCTTTTCCACGTGTAGCATTCCATTTAGAAACCCACAAGGAGTGGAGGAGTGGCCTAGTGGTTAGGGTGGTGGACTTTGGTCCTGAGGAACTGAGTTCAATTCCCGCCACAGGCAGCTCCTTGTGACTCTGGGCAAGTCACTTAACCCTCCATTGCCCTATGTAAGCCACATTGAGCCTGCCATGAGTGGGAAAGCGCGGGGTACAAATGTAACAAAAAATAAAAAAATATACAGCCTCAATATCTGTACAATGGTTCCCCCCCACACCCCAAAAAATGTTTGCTGAGAAAATTCAACTCCCTCCCCCACCCCTCAGTAAGTATAATGATCAAGGAGATCCACAATCATCAGAGCATCTGTTTGGCCCTGCAGGCAAAAAGTCAGTGCTTAAACCAAGCAAAGAAATTGTGTAGGGATTTGCCACAAAGCAAAGGGTATATTGCCCAATAATTAAGATGCAAAAGAAGTGGAGGGCGGAACTGAGGAGGATCATGAAGGTCAAGGCAAATGGCAAATCCCAAACTGGCCAGGTGGCTTCTTTAACCTAGGCAGAGTGGCAGTTTTTTGACACCCGCTTTGTGGGAGCAGAACTAACTGAACGTATCCCCCCGCCCCCCCAAGACAATCAGTAAGTTGTCTTGGGGGGGTGGGGGTGGAGGATATGTTCACTCTCACTCTCACTCCTCTTTGGCTACTATCTAAAAGCCATTCTCCATATTTAGCAGTACTGCTGTGCTTAGCTGTCAGGTCACTCTCACATGGACTGTGGCCTTTCCATATCCCCAGAACAGGATGCAGCCATATGGTGTGCGGTCATGATATCTCTAGAACTCTGTGCATACCCTCTCTTTTGTTTAACATTAAATTTTTATTGCATTTTATGAAAAACAATACAGAACGATATCATGGATGTCAGAGAAGAAACGAAATCACAACAAAAGATCCTATGAACAATCCACCAATCCCCCTACCCCTTATTCCCTAACCCCCCCCCCCCCCCAACTCTCCCCTATCCAGAATCTTTTTTCCCTTCAGAAAAACATTGTAAGACACAACTAAACCCTAAGCACTCAGTGGACTCTTCAGAGTGCTCAGCCCAACATTCAGAAACCCCAAATCCCATCCATCCCCATCAACTTTAAGAGACGTGGAGGGGCATTTTTGATATGATGTCTAAATCTGAATTTGAATGTTTTACACAAAACATCCAAATTCTGAACAGGAAAGAAGCTCATTTTCGAAAAAGAAAAACGTCTATCTTATTTTTCGAAAATACTATGGACGTTTTGTATTTTGGATGTTTTGTGATTAGGACTTTTTTTTTTTTTTTGGTCCATTTTGGAAAAAAACCCGTCCTTTAAGGAATGATGATGTCAGTAGTGATCTCTAGAATGTTTAGGATTTAGACTTTAGATGTATTATTTTCATTTTCCAAATCTAAGTTCAAGGCAAGCAAGTTATAGTCAGGCAGCCATGACATTTCTCTGAATGGTATGAATGGTGAGACTTGTGCTTTTTTTTGTTGTTGTTGTTGCTCTGTTACCGTTTGCTTGCAAGATGATTGCCTGACAGACTGAGGATTTGCTGTGCAGAGACAGGCCCCTGGGTCTGTAGGACAACAGTTGGGCCAATCTTTTTGTGTGCCTATAGCACCAGACCCAAACCATCATGGATGCTATTGCAAGGCACTCTGTATGTGAACAGAGAACATTGCTCATAGGGCCATAGGCCCTTGTGTATGCCCAGATATTGTATAGGAGACTGATTAAACAACAAATACATTGGCTCTGGACAAAGGCCAGGACTGATAGATGCCAGAAGGCCATAAGCAGTTGTTCCACACAGTGTGACAGGTACAGGACCTGTCATGACAGGAAAAGGAGTTTCCCTTTTAAGAAAGCTGAAACTGTGAGTCCCATAATGCATTTCTCAAGGACAAATATATCAAGAACCTAGGTAAGGAAGAGGACCCTTTAAGAATGGGTTAGCCCAAGATGAGAATAATTAGGAGGTGTGGTCCAGAAGGGTGGGGACATGGAAGCCTGCAACCCATCAGGAAGCTCTGCCCATATTAGGAAAGACTGGGGAGGAGCAAAGCAAATATCTAAATTAGGGAAATAATGAGTCAGGCCCGTGGAGGGGTTGATATCATTGTGGATATCCTGCAAACCATCCAGGACCAGACACCAGTAAAATTACAGAAGCTCCTAACTCAGCTGTCTTATATAAAATTTTGAAAGCATTAAGTACTTATCACACCCCTCCAGTCACTACTTCAGCCTCTTTCCAAGCACAACCATTAGCAGATTTCTTTCATGATAAAGTTACATGTCTGTGAAGTACCTTTTCTTCATTGCCACTCTCCACTATTGGTAACTTAGATCCCTTAGAATTAATCTCTTCTTCTCCATTAGTTCTTTCAACCCTATGTAATTCTATGGCTACTTTTCACATACTTTCACCTCAAGACCTCCAACGCACTATTATGTCCGTAAACATTACTATAGCTCCAGCTGATCCTCTTCCATCATTTTTTGTTCAGATATTTTTAGATATGTTCCTCCCTTTTATTCATACTATGATTTATCTTAGTCTTCTCTCCAGACAGGTTCCCAATCCCTGGAAATTCGCATCAGTATACTCTCCTACATCTGGAGTTCCTCAGGTCTCCTCCATACTATCTCCCATTTTATTTAATATTTTTTTCGCACCTTTACTTGCTTTGGCACAATCATTGGATTCACATTATATGTTTTTGCTGATGATACTAAACTTCTTTCGGTAGTAGACCACCTTAACCCTACTGACCTTACAAATATTAATGACAACCTTTGCAAACTTAAAAATTGGTTACAAGAAAACCATCTTATTCTCAACCTGGACAAATCACTAACAATTCAACTAGTCATTTTCACTCTCCTATTTGCCTTTGTAACACTCCTGCTCAATAATACTCAGTTACTCTTATTCTTGGTGAACTTTTAGACACCAAACTCTCATTTCAATCTCAAATAGGACAGGTAGTACAACGTTCTTTGTTTTTGACTATGCCTTATTCATTCAATTCAATCTCTCTTACATTCCTTAGCATTAAATATTTTGGTTCATTCACTTGTCATATCCCAAATTAATTATTGCTATTCACTTTATAAAGGATTAAGGATTTATGTAATTTACAGTTAGTGAGAACACTGTTATTCGAATAGTTCACAAAGCTACGAATTTTGACCATGCAACACCGCTTCTGAAGGGCTCTCATTGGCTCCCTGTTGCTCATTGAATTACATATAAGCTGCTTCTACTGGTTTTCAAAATTTTAGCTTCTAAGGAACCCCCTTTACCTTTATCGCCTTCTGTTTCAATACACCCCCTCCTGATCTCTTCACTCACAAGATCAGAATTTACTGACTTACAAACAAGTTTTTCATGAGCCCACTCGTGCTTCAATTTTTTTGGTTCAAGGACCACACCTTTGGACCAAACTTAAGACATACCTATTTCAAGATGCATTTACTTTGACATGTGCGCTGATGCCCCCTTTTACTGCAGCTGGTAAAAGGGAAGTCTCGCTTTCCTACAGGAAATGGCCATGTGGCAAGTAAAGCACTTCCCATGAGGCCATTTCGGGGGGGAGCCCTTACCGCCACCCATTGAGATGGCAGTAAGGACTCCCACATTAACTCGGCGGTAACCGGGCAATGTACGGCACTGCCTGATTACCGCCGGGTAATTTTAGTAGTGCTGGAAATGACAGCATGCTAGGGTGGGAAGTACCGCCAGGCTGCTGCGGTACTTCTTGTATAGCGAGCGGTAAGACCGCATTGGGCTTACTGCCGCTTAGTAAAAGGAGCCCTGAGATTCTTCTAGTATTGAAAACCATATGCGTCCCCTGATTCACTCAAGAGCATCCCTTTTGTTTGTTCCTTCCCTATCTTGTCGTGAATGAATGGAGTTCCTCCCTCCTCCCTCCTCAACCCTGTTATTGCTGTCTATATACACACTCTTATCTTTTCTCTTTTTATTATGAAATTGTAAGCCACCTAGATGGCACTCTCAACTTGCGGATTGGTAAATCCTAATAAATTTAAAACTTGATACTGCCTTATGCATTCCACTGCAGGATTTTCTGATCCCACCCTCTCTGATGTAACTTTGTTACAGAGAGGTGGAACCTTCACAGCCAACAGTGGCATGCATAGGACAGTGCTCTATATGCTTGCCTTCTATTGGTTCTTGGTGTTGCCGTCTGCATGCAGACCAGTGGAAATGGGAGTGGAGAAGGAACCAGGACAAATTGAGTGCAGGAAAGGAAGAGGAAAGGGAGAGAGCCCAGCAATACCAGATGGTGGCGGTCGGGGATGGGTGGGAGAGCCATCCAAAATATGATGCAAACCCAGTGAAATGGTGGGCCCAGCACAAAGGTTGGAGCTGTTAATCGCATTCATTTTTTTAAATGCGAGTTAAACTTTTAACACATTAATCACATTAATAGTGCATCAAATATGCAGCCTTAAAGAGAATATTGAATAAAAATATTACCTTGTCTCACAGAAAGAGTACTGCTGAAATTGTGCAAGCCACAGTTTGACCACTGGTGGGAATTCACCCTGACTTTATAAGCTACTGGAAATATGGACTACTGGTGCTGAAGGAATTGTATTATGCAGATTGTATCTGATCCTTTTTTATTAGAGACAAGGCCTTATCTTTAGCTAGCAACCAGACCTGTCTCCTAAGGCAAGGGAGGTAGGCCTTGAAACTGTTCCTCTGAAGTGCTAGGGACCGGAGGCTTTGTGACAAAAATCAGTAGCAAGCAGGTGAAATCTTGGGTCTTCTCCCAAGCCTTTAATGGAAGAAGCAACTAACTTGCTAGTCTCACACACATGGACTAACCGTAGCAGCACATATTGTAGCAGGACTTCCTTATCCACTCCTACCATAGCTGGGATCATTTCACGCACCTTTGTGACTTCAGCATCTGTCTACATATTCCACCTCCTTACACCTTATGTTGCCTAATGAGCTCTTTTATTTTATATTGTGTTGACATTGTGAGCAGCATACTATGCCATACTATGTACTATAATTGTAATACCTTTTCTGCTGAAATTATCTATTGTCATGTCCAACTAGTTCTTGGGTGAATTAAAAAAAAAAAAAAGTAGTAAATCAATCCTAATAAATATTAATAAGCTGAACACTCCAAGACTGGTGTTCTGAACTAATGAATTTACTTAGTCTTTTCAACATATTAATCAGAACCATAACAACTGCAGAAAACAGTAACTATGGTAGAAGTACATAAGTACATAAGTAGTGCCATACTGGGAAAGACCAAAGGTCCATCTAGCCCAGCATCCTGTCACCGACAGTGGCCAATCCAGGTCAAGGGCACCTGGCACGCTCCCCAAACGTAAAAACATTCCAGACAAGTTATACCTAAAAATGCGGAATTTTTCCAAGTCCATTTAATAACGGTCTATGGACTTGTCCTTTAGGAATCTATCTAACCCCTTTTTAAACTCCGTCAAGCTAACCGCCCGTACCACGTTCTCCGGCAATGAATTCCAGAGTCTAATTACACGTTGGGTGAAGAAAAATTTTCTCCGATTCGTTTTAAATTTACCACACTGTAGCTTCAATTCATGCCCTCTAGTCCTAGTATTTTTGGATAGCGTGAACAGTCGCTTCACATCCACCCGATCCATTCCACTCATTATTTTATACACTTCTATCATATCTCCCCTCAGCCGTCTCTTCTCCAAGCTGAAAAGCCCTAGCCTTCTCAGCCTCTCTTCATAGGAAAGTCGTCCCATCCCCACTATCATTTTCGTCGCCCTTCGCTGTACCTTTTCCAATTCTACTATATCTTTTTTGAGATACGGAGACCAGTACTGAACACAATACTCCAGGTGCGGTCGCACCATGGAGCGATACAACGGCATTATAACATCCGCACACCTGGACTCCATACCCTTCCTAATAACACCCAACATTCTATTCGCTTTCCTAGCCGCAGCAGCACACTGAGCAGAAGGTTTCAGCGTATCATCGACGACGACACCCAGATCCCTTTCTTGATCCGTAACTCCTAACGCGGAACCTTGCAAGACGTAGCTATAATTTGGGTTCCTCTTACCCACATGCATCACTTTGCACTTGTCAACATTGAACTTCATCTGCCACTTGCACGCCCATTCTCCCAGTCTCGCAAGGTCCTCCTGTAATCGTTCACATTCCTCCTGCGACTTGACGACCCTGAATAATTTTGTGTCATCGGCGAATTTAATTACCTCACTAGTTATTCCCATCTCTAGGTCATTTATAAATACATTAAAAAGCAACGGACCCAGCACAGACCCCTGCGGGACCCCACTAACTACCCTCCTCCACTGAGAATACTGGCCACGCAATCCTATTCTCTGCTTCCTATCTTTCAACCAGTTCTTAATCCATAGAATGTAATTAGTATTTATGAAGTGTCTTATGCTCCTTCTCAGTCCTTCTTCTCATTAGAATACATGAATATTCTCTTCTTAGCCTTCCTTAATAACAATGTAGCAAATAGCTTAAGTATATTTCAAAGAAGATTATCATCGACAGTCATAGTCGTTAGAGGTGCGAAGAGGGATTTTGAAGCTCTTAAGCATTGCTTTAGTTAGCTTGTTCCTGGTCAGGTGTGATGGGCCCCAGGGAACCTATAGTGGACTGTTCAGCTTATTAATATTTATTAGGATTGATTTACTGCTTTTTTCGAAAAAAATCACCCAAGAACTAGTTGGACATAACAATAGATAATTTCAGCAGAAAAGGTGGTTCTTGTTTCTTCAGGCTTGGGGCTGTTCCAGAAACTAAAACTTTAACTGCTCTCTGGTGCAATAATGCATTCAATGTTGTTTGTGTTTCTATCAGCTTTTGCCTGTCTATTAACTTTGTATTTCAAATTACTATGTAAGCCGCATTGAGCCTGCATTATTTTTATTTTATTTTTTATTTTTTTTGCAATTTGCCGATAACTCTTAGGAGAGGAGTATTTAGATGCTCGTTTTTAAAAATATATATATATCTCATATATATTATTTTTGAAGAGAGGAGACCAGAGAGATTTGTTTCCTGTTATTTCCCTTGGAACAAACATTCTAAACTACATCATTCAAGGTTATAAAGACCCCTGAAGCAGGCCATTGTGCCGAAACACGGCCGTGTCGGGTCGCTGTTATGCACATGTAATTTTTTAAGTGAATTTTTTAAGTGAATAAATATAAAACAGTTGGTATCCTCATCCATTCTCCTCACTTTTTTGTTTCATCTTCACGCTGCTGGATGTCACAACTATGCCCAGTTTCTCCTTTACTCCAAGAGTAGGTACAGCAGGTTTTGCATTCCCACTGTCCCAATCACAGTGCAGAACTTAAGTTGCTGCTGTTACTGCTAACTGTTCCTAGGTTTCTCCTTACAGATTGTTCTGACTAAGGCAACCAGGTATTTATCTCCTATACTTGATGGGCTTAGATGGCTAAAGCCTTTGGGCTGGATGGGCTCTCCCCTCACATGCAATGTCAGTGGCTGGGGAGGATAGAGCCAAAGACAAGAATCACAGGGTTGTATATACCCCTGGCAAGTTCTCTCCAAAACTAGTCCTCTCCTTTCATGATAATACTGGTCACAGGAGTAACTCCTCTGTAGCAATCAGTGATGTCATAATAAAGTAAAAGTATTTTATTGTAGTAGAAGCTCTACATGTCACTGTGAGCAACTTTAAAATAGGACCCTAGGCTAAAGCAGCTAGGGCTCTTCAGCTTGGAGAAAAGATGGCTGAGGGGAGAGATGATAGAGGTCTATAAAATGAATGGGTAGACATGAATCACTTGTTTACACTTTCCAAAAATACTAGGATTAGGGGGCATGCAATGAAGCTACAAAACACCTGACAAGCTGTTAACTGCTCCTGCCTGCTGTATGATCATCCTTGCTGTAGCTCTGTTATCCTCCTGTTACAGCCAACAGCTCACTGGCTGCCTCTACCTCCAGTGCCTGTGAGAGTGGGAGAGCCTTTATCATATGTAAAGTTGTCACTGTTCCTTTCATGGTGCCATGGGGAAGGGGGGAGGGTAGGAGTCCTAATCAATTCAGGACTAGGGTACACAGTGTGCATTATTTTCACCTTGCCATGATAGGTATGTAAATACTCAGTGCTTACCATCAGTTTAGGGTAATTTAGCATATGAGCTAAATTTAGACTGTTTCTATAATAAATTAGCTTTTTTTAATAATATCTTAGCCTTGTGTCCTATTCTTTTCAGTGTGTATTTTTGGGCTGTAATGAATTTGAGTGTGTAGTTGGAGGGACACGGAATCTTAGTGGAGATTGGGTGGCAACATCTGGTAATTGGGAAGCAAAACCAGTGCTGGGCAGACTTCTATGGTCTATGCCCTGATCATGACTGAACAAATAGGGATGGGCTATAGTGTAAATTTTAAGGGGCTTCAACATTAGTTTCAGAACTTTTAGTACAAGAACAGTGCTGGGCAGACTTGTACGGTCTCTGCCCTGAGAATGGCAAGGACAAATCAAACTCGGGTATACATATAAAGTATCGCATACCGTGTAAAATGAGTTATCTTGTTGGGCAGACTGGATGGACCGTTCAGGTCTTTATCTGCCGCCATTTACTATGTTACCAGATCTAAGATCCCAGAGTGCTACCTTATCACATTTTATCATCATTTGTACATTCTCTCATTTCCTGTCCTCCACCTTGGGTAATGTAATTGTGTATACCCCACACATGGACTGGAGGCTCAGTCTATGAATTTATTTGGAAGTTGATAGATGGATCTCTTCCTGTTCAGGAGCATGCCTGCCACATTTCAGCCAAATCGGTGAAAGGAGAAAGCTCAAGTCTATGCAATAGGAAAGTCATCGTGCAATAAATTTCCACCTAAGCATATTTTTTTTTGTTACATTTGTACCCCGCACTTTCCCACTCATGGCAGGCTCAATGCAGCTTACATGGGGCAATGGAGGGTTAAGTGACTTGCCCAGAGTCACAAGGAGCTCCTGTACCTGAAGTAGGAATTGAACTCAGTTCCTCAGGACCAGAGTCCACCACCCTAACCACTAGGCCACTCCTCCACTCATGAATATGCTCAGTTGTTATCCCAGTGCCTAGAACTACACGCATCTATTTACACCAAGGAAAACATGGCGTAAATACCAATGCGCAGATTTAGACGCAGAGATGCATATTCTATAACAGTGTGTGTTAATTTTTGAATGCCCATGAAACACCCAGTTCCCTGCCCATAACCGTGCAACATTTTGGCTCCATGCAATAGAATATAGGCGCTGTGCATTACAGAATATGCTCAGCCAGTTATGCTCATAAATTCTAATTATTGCCAATTGGTACTCATTATTGCTTGTTAAGTGCTGTTAAAAATGCTGATTGGCTTGTTAAGTCAAGTTATGCGTATTGTTATAGAATACGCTTGGATTTTGGCGCAGAATGCTAGGTGCAATATATACCATGAGGCCATCACCTAACTCTAGCCCTATTCACAAGATTGCTGCTCATCTGCAGATACCAAAAGTGCAGCCATGTTCCAGGATCCGGTTGCATTTGGGATTCTAAAGCAAAACAGAAAAAAGGCACACAAGGACCTTCACAAGTGAGACAAATTGTAATAATTTATTCAGAAAATGACCCGACACGGGCAGTGTTTTGGAATGATTCCACCTGTATCTGGGGTCTATAAAAATAACAAAGAAATATATATAAACCGACGTGTCTTACATCAATAGTAGTTCACAGCTTATATATATATAAAATGGATTCCCATGAATAACTCACATAGAGAAGAAGATAATCATAAAAAACACTTATTAACATTTAAAATAATGACTGTATGCAAAGAAAACAAAACAAAACATATGAATACAAAATTCTGTTAGGACCAGAATAAAAAAGCTTTTGGGATTCTGCTAGGTCCTTGCGACCTGGATTGGCCACTGTTGGACGAAGGACCATCGGTCTGCCCCAGTATGGCTATTCTTAAGTTCTTACCTTAAACCACACAAAGGGGAAAGGGCAATCAGGCACACTGATATACAAGTGGATGGAGTATAAACCACACCTACTTTGAGTTACTATACAAGTGTACACCTCTTCAACTTGTAATAGGTGACCGAGACGCTACTGTCTTTCAGTGTATCCTGGTGGGGTCTTAATATTTGCAGGTAGATATCATCAAAACTTCCTCTTCATCCTCAGTTCTTTCCTTAAAGGTGACTGTTAATACCAGCCAACCCCGCCACACAATCACCCTCTCTCCTTCCTGCATAAGTTTTCCCCTTCTCCCCTATTCTAGCATTGGAAACTTTGGTAGATTGACTGTAAGCTTTTGGGTAGTAGTTTCTGCAACAGAGAAAACTGAGCACCAGCAGCCCCCACCCATGAGTGAAGGATCTGTTTGTAATTACCAGAAGGACCCAAACATTTCAGATTACATTTTTCTTAATCAACAACATTTTCTTTCCTTGCTATTTCTTAGACATGTTTTTCCTCTTTTTATGCTGGCCTTTCTGAAAATATACCCAAGCAACAGTCTGTGCCAGTTCGGAAGTGCCGTAGTCTGCTCCTGAAGAAACTCACTCACTGCTCTCTGTCTTATGTTACAGGAGAATGGCTTCAGCAGAACATTCAAATCCTCTTTCCCCTTCCACAGGGCATTTATTTTTCTAAGCTGATTCCATGTTGTAGTGCCAGAACAGAGTGCTGAGTTTAGTTAAACGTGAGTATCTGAATGCATATATGTATTCCTGAACAGAAAAATACAATTAGTGTAGGAACACATCAGAAAAATTGGTTTTAAAATACCTGATGATTTACAGCCCAAACCTTTCTACGTTGTTAGGGTTTGTTTTAGAATGTAAAATCAGTCTGCTGAATCGACAATAAGACCCAGCAGGATACGAAGAGGAATTTATTTTTTGTGACTGTTATATATAGAAGAAATAGCAGAGTTGGGAAATCCAGAGGTCAGGAAGATCACAAAGGGTCTTTCACCAAAGCTCTAGGTTACTTGTCTCTCTTCTCAAGAAGCAAATGTGAGTGGATATGCAGATGAAGCTGAACTTACATTGTACGATTCATTTTCCCTAGATAAACATGCCAAAATTAGAAACATTCCAAAAACCATATAGGACCGTGATATTGGCCACCTCTGTGGGTCACATTTTGCTTGGCAGCTTCCTCAAGGCAGCGGTTCCCAAACTGTGGCACTCTGGTGCGCCGTCGCAAACTGTCAAGGGTGCCATCTCAAATCCTGACCTCCCTCCTTCTGCCCACAATCCAGCATCACTCCCTACTTTTCCCTCCTGCAGATCCGGAGTCTACCACTTCCTCCTTCTTCCCCCACTGCTGCTGCAGTGCTTGCAGGTTATATTTTCGGGCCCTTCGTGATTCATACAGGCACTGCAGGGACTTCCCTCTGCTGCCTCCAGCCCTTGCAAGAAGAAATTGCATTAGAGAGGGTTGGAGGCGGCAGAGGGAAGGCCTCAGAGTGACTGTGTGAATCGCGGACAGCCCGAAAATGTAAGCTGCAAGCACTGCAGTGGGGAAAGGAGAAGGAGGTGGCAGCAATCCTAGACCTACAGAAAGGAAGGTAGCGAGTGATTTGAGAAAGGCAGAGGTGTGCTGGACTTTCTAGGAAGAAGGAACTGCAGGGAATGGAGAGGTGTGCTGAACTTTCAGGGAGGAGAGGTGTGCTGGAGTGAGAGGCGAGGGCTGCAGGGAAAGGGATACCTATGTGGCTGGGGTAGTCACCACGAAAAATCACTGTCACTACAGGCGCTGTGAACTGAAAAGGTTTGGGAACCACTGGTCTACACATAAGGGTAATCAAATGTTGTTGCACATCTCCTTATCAGTTTTCTGTGTGGCCCAGAGCTCCTTAGATGCAGCACTAAGGTGTGCACTACAATTTGATTGCAAAGGGTGAGAAGGAAGATGGAGTTTGCTTTGAGCCATGCCACAGGACTGCTCTCATGGTACAGCTCAATACAAGCAAAGGTCTCTCTCAGCAACCTCCCAATTATTACCTCAGCCAACATTGGATTCCTTTCTGGTGCGGTGTGGACAAGATCTTCCCGGCTGCTCAACATCAGGGCTGGATAGCCTGGCATCTTACATAGTAAAGGGTGGCAGATAACGACCAGCATGGGCCATCTAGTTTTCCCAACAAGTTGGCCAGAGTCATAGCTGCCACTCTGTGCAGAACACGCAGGTATCTCCCCTATTCCTTTGCTTAGGATTGTATCTGGCTCTCTGTGCAAGTTACACCCCTCAGTCTTTTGTTTTCCTTTGATCCATCCTCTTGCTAGATAAGGATCCTATCAGGCTTATTTTCGAAAGAGAAGGATGCCCATCTTTCGACACAAATCGCAAGATGGGCATCCTTCTCACAGGTTCGCCCAAATCGGCATAATCAAAAAACGATTTTGGGCGTGCTCAACTGCTTTCCGTCGTGGAGATGACCAAAGTTCAGGGGGGGGGGGGGTGTCGGAGGCATAGTGAAGGCCTAACACTTGGGCGTCCTCGACCAATAAGATTGACTTTACCTGGTCCTTTTTTTCTTGCAACCAAGCCACAAAAATGTGTCCTAAATGACCAGATGACCACCTGAGGGAATTGGGGATGACCTCCCCTTATTCCCTCAGTGGTCACTAACACCCTTCCACCCTCAAAACATTTTTTTTAAATATTTTTTCCAGCCTCTATGCCAGCCTCAAATAGCATACCCAGCTCCATGACAGCAGTATGCAGGTCCCTGGAGCAGTTTTAGTGGGTGCAGTGCACTTCAGGCAGGCGGACCCAGGCCCATCCCCCTCCTACCTATTACACTTGTGGTGGTAAACGTGAGCCCTTCAAAACCCACCAGAAACCCACTGTACATACATGTAGGTGCCCCCTTTCACCCCTAAGGGCTATGGTAGTGGTGTACAGTTGTGGGGAGTGGGTTGTTTTTTTTTTTTGGGGGGGGGGTTGGGGGCTCAGCACACAAGGTAATGGAGCTATGCACCTGGGAGCAATTTCTGAAGTCCACTGCAGTGCCCCCTAGGGTGCCCGGTTGGTGTCTTGGCATGTCAGGGGGACCAGTGTATTACGAATGCTGGCTCCTCCCACGACCAAATGGCTTGGATTTGGTTGTTTCTGAGATGGGAGTCCTCAGTTTCCATTATCGCCGAAAATCGGGGATGACCATCTCTAAGGATGACCTAAATTTCGCTATTTGGGAGTCCCCGACCGTATTATCGAAACGAAAGATGGATGCCCATCTTGTTTCAATAATATGGGTTTCCCCGCCCCTTCGCCGGGACATCCTGCAAGGATATCCTCAGGAAAACGTGGACACCCCTTTTGATTATGCGCCTCCAAGTGTTTATCTCATGTCTTTTTGAATTCTGTCACTCTTTTTGTGTCAACCACTTCCACCAGGAAGGCGTTCCAGGTATCCACCACACTTTTAGTGAAAAAGTATTTCCTGATGTTGCTTTTATGCTTACTTGTATTTTTATTTCATGTCTTCTAGTTCTATAACTTCCCCATCTTTGAGGTTTGCTTGCTTTAATACTTTCAAGTATTTAAACATCTGTATCATATCACCCCTGTTTCTTCTCTCCTCTATCAGGTATTCAGATCTCTTGTTATGTTATCAAGGATATATCTGTCGCCAATTCTCATATTTTGATTCAAGGCGAGTTTCTAGCATTACAAAACTAACATCAAAACAATTAGAAAAATTACAAAAGAAACGCAAGAAAACATATTAGAAATTATATTTAAAATTTAACGTTAAAACCCACCCAGTCTAGTAAACAAGTACGTTTTCAAGGTTTTACGAAATAAAAAAATAATTATTCATCAGGCAAATTCTGATGGAAGATTGTTCCAGTGACAAATTGCCATGAAGAAAAATGATTGAGAAAAGACTGCTTTAAAACATATATTTTTAGCTGAAGGAAAGGCTAATAGCAAATGATTGCACTTCCTTGAAATTGCTTAAATCTTAATACAGTCACCAACTGAGAACCTCCTTCAGGACACAAACCATTCAAAAACCTGAATACCAGACAGAGTACTTTAAAAATAATCCGAGACTTGACAGGCAACCAGTGTAATTCAACCAACAGAGGATTCACATGATCTGACCTTGTTCTTTGAAATATTAACCTAGCAGCTGAGTTCTGAACTAACTGAATCCTAGAAAGTTCTTTGGAAGAGAGACTCAAATATAATGAATTACTATGGTCCAAAAGCAATAACATAGGAGTGGCCTAGTGGTTAGAGCACCAGTCTTGCAATCCAGAGGTGGCTGGTTCAAACCCCACTACTGCTCTGTGTGATCTTGGGCAAGTCACTTAACCCTCCATTGCCTCAGGTACAAACTTAGATTGTGAACCCTCCTGGGACAGAGAAATATCCAAGGTAACTCACCTTGAGCTACTACTGAAAAAGGTGTGAGCAAAATCTAAATAATTAATCCTAAAATGTTCTTCTAAAAAATAGGATCTTAACAAACATAGCTGCTTTAGCTTAAAATAAGATTTTCTAATTAAACTATTAATTTGAGGCTCCATAGACAAATCCAATATAGTTCCCAACACTTTAGAATTTTTTTCTACTTTAAATTGAAACCCAGTGTTGTCCATAACAGTCTGAGGAATTTTAGTCAGATCCATAGAAAAAACACAGAATTTTAGTCTTGTCAGCATTAAGTTTTCACTTTGAATCTGCCTAACCAATATTTTATCCTACAACTATGAATTTTAAGAGAAACTGACTCAATAGCTTGACTTAGAGGAAACAAGAAGAAAATATTGTCTGTGTAAGATGGTACCTGCTCACCAGATGCTAATGAAAGTTAACCAAAAGAAATCATATATAGATTGTACAAGAGTGGAGAGATGGGGGAACCTTGGGGAACTCCACAAGGAGAAACCCAAGATGATGAATAGATGCCATCCTTTCAAACTAAATATCATCTATTCTTTAAGTAAGATTCAAACCAATTGAAAACTGAACCATATAAACCTAATTCTGAAGACAAGCAGGATGACATACCCACACTGAAGGGTGACATCTGAGCCTGGCACAATAAGCATTCTCCAGTGTTCTTCCGGAAGCATCCCACTATACATGTGTGCACCTTCCTGCCTGCCATCGCTGCACAGGGCCAGCTTAGTCCTTTTTTTCTGTCAAACTGTGAGGATGTGTTCTCTCTGTTTCTCTCCTTGGCTCGCATCTTTGTTCTTTGCAGCAGTTCGTGCTCTTCCTTCCATTACAAATACTATATAAGTGTTACGTGCAGGACCAGTACTCTCTCATCCTTACATTATTTTCTTTAGTTAGGTTTTTCAGCACTTTTAAGTTTTCTTTGTTTTTCTGTGACTTACCAGGCCCTCATAGGAAGCAGCACTTTTTCCACCATAGAGCTATTTGATTTCACGTTGGCTATTTTTCCTGATGTGTCCCAGTGGTTTTAAGAAGTGTACTCAGTGCAGCAGAACCGTGTCACTTATGAAGAAAGATTAAGGAGGTTAGGGCTATTCAGCTTGGAGAAGAGACGGCTGAGGGGAGACATGATAGAGGTATATAAAATAATGAGTGGAGTGGAACAGGTGGATGTGAAGCGTCTGTTCACGCTTTCCAAAAATACTAGGACTAGGGGGCATGCGATGAAACTACAGTGTAGTAAATTTAAAACAAATCGGAGAAAATGTTTCTTCACCCAACGTATAATTAAACTCTGGAATTTGTTGCCGGAGAAAGTTGTGAAGGCGGTTAGCTTAGCAGAGTTTAAAAAGGGGTTGGACGATTTCCTAAAGGACAAGTCCATAAACCGCTACTAAATGGACTTGGGAAAAATCCACAATTCCGGGAATAACATGTATAGAATGTTTGTACGTTGGGAAGCTTGCCAGGTGCCCTTGGCCTGGATTGGCCGCTGTCGTGGACAGGATGCTGGGCTCGATGGACCCTTGGTCTTTTCCCAGTATGGCATTACTTATGTACTTATGTAGACACCCATATTTGACAACCTATGATGCTTTCGATTTGGTGTCCAGAGGCTCTGCCACGGGTAGTGGGCTGTGCAGACTTGCCTGGCTGTGTGCCTCAGACCTAGAACCAGGAGAATCTGGCAGACGATCCGTGCCAGGGTGGAGAAGGTTGCAGATCTCATTAAGAAGCATTCTGATACCATCAAGTCACAATCGTGACCCACTCCTGGCTCAGCCTCCACATCTAGGAGGTATTCAGGTGGAGGGCAATGGAGGGCTTGCGCTCTTCTTGACCTCCCCAGAATAACCAGGGCTCTCGCTCTTTCCAGAGGCAGCAGAGGGCCCAAAAGTCCTAACAGGCTCCCCAGTCAAAGCAAGGGTGAGCATTTGACACCAGGAGAGCACAGTCACAATTCCTGTATTTGTTCTAGACAATCTTCTGGCAGGGGGGATGCTGGTTCCTTGTAATTTCAGACCCGTGAGTACTCAAAATTCATTTCCCCAAATTGCCCTCCAAGAGCATCAAAGTTAAGCTCACAGCAAGTGGAATTGTTTACAAAGGAGTTCTCCCCCATTACAGAGCAGAGCATCAAACCTATTCCATCAGGGAAAAAAGGGAAGGGAATTTTATTCCAAGTATTTCCTGTCACAAAAGAGATGGGGGGATTTCATCCCATCCTAGACCTAAGGGTCCTGAATACCTGTACCTGTATTATCGGAATTATGTCCTCCTGGTTATAAAATATTGTGTGTGAATACGAGGAAGAAAGGAGGAGGCGTAGGAATTATTTATAAAAACTTTTTTTTTTAGATATTATGAGAGTGAATTAATACTGTGAACCTGGACTGGAAGTTCTTTACTTCCACTTTATGTTTCAACATTTTTATTGAACAACCGATACAGAAATAAAATTTTGCACATGTGAATCTACAAGCCAATTGTCGTCTGTGTTCATTATCAGCATCCAACATTATTTCCCCTCCCCCTTTTCCCCCCCTCCTCCCCCACCCCTCCTTCCCTCCTCTTTCCAGTGATACCATCCGTTTGTGTACTCCTTCACCCCTCTCTCCCCGATCTCCCTCCTGGTTTGTATTCTGAGAGCCCTGAGAGATCCCTTCCCCCTTCCTTCCCCCCCCTCCCCCCCACTGTATATGTGTGATCAGAATTATCTTTAACCTTCAGGGTGTCGCATTATGCCTATTAAGTAGTAAGCTACGTCCTCTAGGGCTTAATGCCTCCAAATAAGGGCCCCATATCTGTTTGAATTTTGCATATCTCTTCGGGGAGCCCCTAGCCTCCCGTGCTTCCCATGATGCTAAAAGGTGTACCTGATTTCTCCAGTGCCAGTAAGCCGGCGACTCCGGAGCCGTCCAATACTGCAGTACAGTCTTCCGCGCCACCAAGCTAAGCTTACGGCATAAAATACGTGCCCCCGCTGAGTCTGTCCTGAAGGCCCCTTTAGTGTCCAATACAAAGTGATCCCAAGTTCCCGTTACTGATGAACCCAGCATCCGGGACATGAATCTTTCAACCTGTGTCCAAAAGGCCCTTACCCCTGGACATGCCCAAAATGCATGGAACAATGTATGCGGGGTTTGGCTACATTTAATGCAACTCACTCCTTGCGGGGAGCCTATATGTGACAACTGTTGTCCTGACATATATGCCCGCATGATTGTCCGATAGCCACACTCACGTAACCTTTCATCTGACGTAAGGGTTGCTATTCCTTTCAGCATGGTTCCCCCTTCCCAACCCACCAGGGTTCTCCCTGCTTCCTGTTCCCATCTACCTTTTATAACTTCATAATTCTTTACAGGAGGTCCCCGACGGGTCAATGCTTTATGAAGTGCCGACACTGACAGGCCTGTTGCTTCTGTTTCTTGAAAAAAGTCCCTTACTTTTTGCCCCAAACCCTGTCTCAGCATAGGTTGTTCCAGAGCAGATATATAGTGTTTGATTTGGACATACGCAAACTTATTCCCCCAAGAAACTCCTACTCGTCTCTGCAATTCTTCATAACCAATTAGTTCTCCCTCTCTCCCCAGGAGATGTTCCAGTTTCCTAATACCCTCTCTTTCCCATTTTATAAATACTGGATTATCTGTGCCCGGCTGGAAAGTCGGATTCCCCCTTATTGCCAGTTGGTCAGACACTGTATAGCTCCCCCCCAACCTCCTCGCCAATCCTTTCCATACCTCCCTCATTGATGTAAGTATCACACAGCCTCTAAATTGTCGCGGAAGTTGTTTCTGGGTCATATGCAACAAAGAGAGGAAATCATATGGGGCAAAATACTCCCTTTCCATATCAGTCGGGGTATATATGTTAGTCTTACAAATCCAGTCCCCCAGATGACGTAGCAAGCAAGCTTGGTTATACACATGTAGGTCGGGGATTCCCAGGCCCCCCTGATTCCAATTCCCTAGCAAATAGGAAAACCTTATCTTTGGCTTCTTTGCTGCCCAACAGAAATTGCCGAAAATTCCATAGAGCCTCTTCAAATCCTTCCGGGTCAGACGAAGCGGTAATGTCCGCAGCACATAGAGCCACTTGGGAAATATCATCATCTGCACTAAATTTATCCGGCCTCTCAATGATAATGGAAGATTTCCCCAATTTTCCAGATGTTTCTTGGTTTCTCTCATCAAATCTTTAATATTAAGCTCATATAACTTCTCCAGTTCCAATGTCAATCTGATGCCCAGATATCTAAATGAGCCGTCTGCCCAAACTAGTGGAAATGTTCCTCCCCATATCTGTCTCACCTCCTCTGAGGAGGGCAACGCCTCTGACTTAGCTAGATTTATACGTAAGCCCGCAAATTCGCCATATTCCCTTATGATTTCCATTAAGGCTAGAAATGATTCCCTCGGATCAGTCAACAACACCAGCAGATCATCTGCGAATGCTGCAATTTTAAAATCTCTATCTCCCACCCGTACTCCTCTCACTGAAACATTATCTGCCACGTCCCTAATAAAAGGATCTAGAGTTAAGACGAATAGCAAGGGCGATAGTGGGCATCCCTGTCTTGTTCCTTGAAGTATAGGAAAACATTTTGATTCTAAACCATTTACCAGAACTGTGGCCTGAGGTGCATGATATAAGGCTTTAACCGCCGACATAAAGCGCCCCCCAAACCCATATGCCCTTAGTGTAGTAAACATAAAGTCCCATCGTACCTTGTCAAATGCCTTTTCAGCATCGAAGCTGACAAGCATTGACGGGATCCCACTCCTCTTTCGAGTCTCTAGCGCCATCAGTATTCTCCTCAGGTTTTTTGCTACTGTCCTCCCCTCCACAAATCCCACCTGCGCCTCATGTAGCAGTCTAGGTAACATTCCTGCCACCCGATTAGCCATTATCTTGGCCAATATTTTTGCTTCCACATTTAACAAAGAAATGGGGCGGTAGGACTCTGGTTTAGAGGGATCCTTGCCCGGCTTTGGCAGGACTACAATTTGTGCCGAGGATAACGTATGCGGCAGTTTCTCCACTTCCACCACTCTATCTAGATATCTAGTCAACGTCGGTATGATTTCCTCTCCCAGAGTCTTATAAAATTCCATTCTAAGCTCATCTGGTCCCGGGGTTTTACCAAGTGAACCTCTTGTTATCACCAGTGCCACCTCTTCTTCCTGTAGTGGCCTATTCAGCTTTTCTATGTCAATCTGTCTCAAAGTTGGCAGGTTAAGATTTTCTAAATAAAGATGTCCTGGCAGCCCCTGGTCTTGCGGCTTATCATATAGCCTGCTATAGAACTTTTGGAAGACCCCACATATATCCGCATCTTTCCGTACTACCTTCCCCTGACTATCCTTCAACTGAAGCACCCTTCCTCCACCCCCTCTAGGCTTTGCCAAGCGAGCCAACAAGCGGCCCATCTTGTTACCGTGTAGATATAATTGGTATTTATAGTAGGCTTGGGATTTAGCTGCCCTCTGATGTAAAAGTTCATTTAATGCCACTTGCAATTCCATTAGGCGCGTTCTATGAGCCGTACTATGTGTCTGACCAAATTGTTTACGGGCTTTGCAAATTTGCGCACTCAGTCTCAAAATTTCTCTATTACGAGCCACCCTTACAAAATGTGAGTAACTGATGACTTCTCCTCTAAGTACCGCCTTTGCAGCGTCCCAATACAAAATTGGATCACTTACATGTCCCCCATTTAAATTTGCATAATCCCGCCAGCAACCCACAATTTTCTCCTTAAAGCGTGTATCCCTATATAACTCCGTCGGGAACCTCCAACAGCCTCTGCCCCCCCTCTGAGAACTCGTGGACCATTCCATGAATACCCAAGCATGATCCGATATTGTATAGGTCCCTATCTCTGCTTTAAGAACCTTGCTGAACAATCCTGTTGACACCAGCACATAATCAATCCTCGCTTGTGTGGAGTGGGCTCTTGATAAATGGGTGTAATCTCTCTCCGTAGGATGGAGAACTCGCCATACATCAACCAGGTCTAGCAAGCTCCCCATACGGCGCAATCCCCTATCAGATGCCCCCATATCTCTACGCATCTCCTGTGAACTATCTAGCTGTGGATCCCAAACCGTGTTGAAATCACCCCCCACCACCAAATGGGCCCCTGTGCAGTTTAATAGTTGATTAATCACACTAGCATAAAACTTTTTGTCATATTGATTGGGTGCATAGATATTACACAGTGTAATTTTTGGCCCTGCATCTCCAATTCAATTAGCACAAACCTACCTCCCGGGTCTATGAATATGGGACGAATGGCGGCTGCTACCCCTCTACGGACCAACACCGCCACCCCTCCTTTCTTTCCTATAGCCGCTGCCGCTATGCAATCTCCTACCCACCATGTTTTAAGTTTCGCGTGTTCTGCTTGTGTAAGATGCGTCTCTTGCAGCAGCGCCACATCAACCTTATATCTCTGCAGCTGCTGTAATATTTTAGATCTCTTTATTGGGGAACTAATGCCTCCAACATTCCAAGATACCAGCTTTACCATGAGCTCCACCCATCCCAGATAACAGCAGTCTTATTTCCATAAACTTCACCCCCAGAGAGGCCTCCCAGCCAGCGCCTCTCTGGTTTGAATTCTGCATTTACAGTTCTTTGTCTATCAAATAGAACCTGGTCACCCTTATCTGTTATTATCATTGACAGTCTGTCACACATACCATTCCTATTATCTTCCCCGTCCCCTGTCCCCCCCCCTTCCCCTCCCCCCCCTTCCCAACCCTGCCTCCCCTTGATCTCTGTTCCCAGTATGGAAACTGTCACGTCTAGACGCCCCCTCATCCTCCCCCTCCTATATCCAACTTAACAACCTCTTCTCTTTTAAATTTAACAAAACTCCAACTTTTATTAACAGAACCCCTTCAAAGTATACCCTATAAACTTTAAACTTCCTGCACAATTCCCTCCCCTCCCCCGGAGTAGTCGGGGATAGAGAGAGGTAACTTATGTCTATGTCCCAACCTCCATCTCTCCAACCCCTAACGCCCATGCAAAGTCCCCGTAATTACTTGTCTCTAATACTCTTTGGTTGCTGCCTTTTGCAGCCAAACTTCCATTCCGATAGAGCTTCCTGTCTTCACTCACTCTCTCCAAGTGTCGTCTCTCAGCCCGATCCGGTTGCCTGCTCTTCCTCCAACTGTGAGACAAACTTCTGCGCCTCCGCCACTGTTTCAAAAGAGTAGTCTTTTCCCTTATGGGTAATCTTTAAGTTAGCAGGATATATTAAAGCAAATCTGATTTTCCACTCAAAAAGTTTTGTACATATTGGCGAAAAAACCCGCCTGCGTCCCGCCACTCCTGCTGAATAGTCTTGGAAGCACAGGATCCGCTTATTATCATATGACAGTTGTTTGTCCACACGGGAGTGTTTCAATATAAATTGCTTGTGGGCAAAGTTGAGAATCCGCATGATAACCACTCGGGGTTTGTCCATATGAGTCTTGCGGGGTCCTATTCTATGGGCTCTTTCCACCCTTACTGGGCCCATCTCCGCCGGAAATGCAACCGCTTTTGCAAGCCAGCGTTCAACTTCCGCTGTTAAATCTTGGTCTCTCACGCTTTCAGGGAACCCCACCAGTCTCAGGTTGTTCCGTCTGGATCTGTTCTCCAGGTCCTCCAATTTTTGCTCCACCGACTCCATTTTCTTTTGCATTGTCTTTTGTGTCTCCTCCACCTCCGTCATTCTGTCTTCCACCTCGCTCGTCCTCGTTTGGAAGGCCACACACTCGCGCGTCAGATCCTCCATCCGCGTTTGCAGCTGTTCCAGCTTGGTACTTATAGGTGTTAGACGTCTCTCCAGCATTTCCTCCAGAACCATCTACATTTCTGTGGTGATCTCCGCCACCCAGGCCGATGAAACTGATCCCGCGGGGTCCGGGGACGCCGCCATCTTGGATTCCGCCGATTTGCCTCTGAGTTTTTCCTTCTGCGTCGATTTTGTCGCCATCGGAGCCGTTTTCTTTGTTGAGGCTATTACCCCTGCGTGCTGCTGCTGCTCCAGGTTCGTTGTGCACGTTTTTTCGGGGCCGAAATTCAGTGCGATTCTCGGGGGTTTAGAATAAGGGTCAGAGCGTCGCTCAGTTGCGACCACCCTTCCTCATAGCGTCACGTGACCTCTTTACTTCCACTTTAAAGGTGACCCAACAATACAACCTTTTGGATTACTTGTTGGGCAGACTGGATGGACCGTGCAGGTCTTTTTCTGCCGTCATCTACTATGTTACTATGTTATAGATCACCAGGGTAAGCTCGCCTAAGTTGTATGAATGTATTATATTACTTTTAGGGGATTTTAATCTTCATTTGGAAAATGAGTTGGATGAGGATGTAAAGATTTTTAATTTTTTTGAGAAATTATCCATTTTATATTCTGATCTTTTCAGTTACTCATGAGAAATGCCATGCTTTGGATGCAGCTTTTGCAACTGATAGATGTTTAGTCTCCCATTGTGTTTGGCAACTTGTACCGTGGTCTGATCATTTTCTTTGTAATTTTACTTTAAATTTTCTATTAACTCAGGTATCTCGATGCTATAAGAAAAGGGTTATCACTAGTAGAGGAAAAATTGTCTCACAGACGTTCTGGATTAGGGTAGGTTTATCTTTGAAGACAGACAATTTAGATCTTGATTTGTTGTGGGAAAACCGGTTGGAGTATTATGACTGTCTTAGATGAAATAGCTTGTCCAACAATTCTTCGGACTCCTGCCCTCCCCTCCATCCATCCATGTCCAGCAATTCTCCTCTCTCTCCTGCTCTCCTCTCCATCCATCCATGTCCAGCAATTCTCCTCTCTCCGCTGCCCTCCCCTCCATCCATCCATGTCCAGCAATTCTCCTCTCTCTCCTGCTCTCCTCTCCATCCATCCATGTCCAGCAATTCTCCTCTCTCCCCTGCCCTCCCCTACATCCATCCATGTCCAGCAATTCTCCTCTCTCTCCTGCTCTCCTCTCCATCCATCCATGTCCAGCAATTCTCCTCTCTCCCCTGCCCTCCCCTCCATCCATCCATGTCCAGCAATTCTCCTCTCTCTCCTGCTCTCCTCTCCATCCATTTCCAGCATTTTTCCTCTCTCCCCTGCTCTCCTCTCCCCTCCCATCCATGTCCAGTGATTCTACTACTACTACTAACAGAATCCTTGGTATTCAAGTGCTCTGAAAATGTTAAGAAGAGAAGACTGACACATGGACAGTGGAAAAGAGACTGGGCAGCTGCTGAACAGGAACACAAAGGACATATGCTGGACAGGACAGATGGGATGCAGAGAGAAGATGGATGGCAGACATGGAGAGAGAAGAAATGTGAAATGGATAGGAGAACTGGGAAAAGCAGAAGAGACACTGACCGAATCAAATGTAGAAATAAAATGCTCAGACTACAAAGGTAGAAAAAATTATTTATTTTTGAATGTATCCCTTGGAACATGTCGAACATGTCAAACTTTGGAAAAAATGCATCTGTGATATTTTGTATTTCCATGTCTGTTTCTCTAGTATTGCTGTATATGCAGAGTCTGACTCCTTGTTTTCCAGTTCAGATTTTTGCCTTTGTATCTCTATTACTGGTCTGTGATTCCTTGTTTCATATTTGTTGATAGACTATCCAGCTTATAATCGAACGAGAAAAACGCCCAAGTTCCGACCTAAATCGGGAGATGGGCGTTTATCTCACAAAAACGAATAAAGCGGTATAATCGAAAGCCGATTTTGGACGTTTTCAACTGCACTCCGTCGCGGATGCGGACAAAGTTGATGGGGGCGTGGCAGGCGGAACTGGGGCGTGGTTATCTGCCGAACAGAGATGGGCGCATTTCACAGATAATGGGACAAAAGTATGCGTTTTTAGCTAGAATTTAGGGCACTTTTCCTGGACCCTGTTTTTTTCACGAATAAGGCCCCAAAAAGTGCCCTAAATGACCAGATGACCACTGGAGGGAATCGGGGATGACCTCCCCTGACTCCCCCAGTGGTCATAAACCCCCTCCCACCACAAAAAATGATGTTTCACAACTTTTTATTTTGACCCTCAAATGTCATACCCACCTCCCTGGCAGCAGTATGCAGGTCCCTGGAGCAGTTGTTAGGGGGTGCAGTGGACTTCAGGCAGGTGGACCCAGGCCCATCCCCCCCCCCCCACCTGTTACAATTGTGCTGCTTAATGCTTAGTCGTCCAACCCCCCCCGAACCCACTGTACCCACATGTAGGTGCCCCCCTTCACTCCTTAGGGCTATAGTAATGGTGTAGACTTGTGGGCAGTGGGTTTTGAGGGGGATTTGGGGGGCTCTACACACAAGGGAAGGGTGCTATGCACCTGGGAGCTCTTTTACCTTTTGTTCTGTTTTTGTAAAAGTGCCCCCTAGGGTGCCTGGTTGGTGTCCTGGCATGTTAGGGGGACCAGTGCACTACGACTCCTGGCCCCTCCCACGAACAAATGCCTTGGATTTATTCGTTTTTGAGCTGGGCGATTTCATTGTCCATTATCGCTGAAAAGCAAAAACGCCCAGCTCACAACTTGGCGAATAAAACATGGACGTCTAATTTTTTCGAAAATACGCTTGGGTCCGCCCCTTCACGGACCCGTTCTCGGAGATAAACGCCCATGGAGATAGGCGTTTCTGTTCTGCCCCTCTATGTTTCACATATGTGAGCAAAGTGTGTTATTCTGCTAGGCTAGCATATAGTTTTTGTGTAGAGATTTGTAGCAGTCCCATTTGTATTGGGGTTTTAGGGTATTATGTAATATTTACAGTGCTGCCTTTTCACAGATAAGGTTGTTTTTCTTTACGTCCTGAGAGTTAGTGCTCTTATGGTACAGTACGGTTCTGAGTGTGTTTCTGCACGAGTTTGTGCTTAGTGTTTTGCAGTGGAGGGATTGTGTGTTGGCCTTACTGAGGTTTAAAACTTTAATTTAATTTTAGTTTGTCATAATATCAGACAGGGTTTGTGAAATAATCATCAAATGTACACACGTGTACATTTTTACAGGCGGGGTGGGGCTAGGTGGGGCAGGGGGGCCCTTCAGTACTGGTCTGCATAGGGCCCCGCAATTACTAAGACCAGCCCTGTGTGTCCCTCATTCTTTTGATAACTTTCCAGTCCCCATGTCACTTTTTTGTACTGGTACGCATCGGTACAGCACACTGGCACCTTTTTTCCCCAGCGAGTCCTGCACCCTTCCCCTTGCTCCCCTCTTTACTTTTTTTTCATGACTTAGCAGTGCAGTGATTAAGAGAGGCTGTCGGCATCAGGGCCTTCCCTCTCCCTTCCCTATGCGGAAACAGGAAGTTGAAACAAATTAGGTGGGACTCGCAGAGGGAAGGCCCCAACGCCGGCAGCCTCTCATAATTGCTGCCTGGGCTCTCAAGCAGGTAGGCAGGCAGGCAGAGGGAGAAGGAGGATGGGCAGGGGGAGGGAGAATTGCTGGAGAATAGCAGGAGAGGACAGGGGAAGGAGAATTGCTGGACATGGATGGGAGGGGAGGGCAAGAAAGAGAGAATCGTCCTTCCCTACACCCCTTCCCGTGCACTCAGCTCCATGGATAAATCCTTCTTATCTGTTCCCTTCTCCACTACTGCCAACTCCAGACTTCGCACCTTCTGTCTCGCTGCACCCTATGCCTGGAATAAACTTCCTGAGCCCCTACGTCTTGTCCCATCCTTGGCCACCTTTAAATCTAGACTGAAAGCCCACCTCTTTAACATTGCATTTGACTCGTAACCACTTGTAACCACTCGCCTCCACCTACCCTCCTCTCCTCCTTCCTGTACACATTAATTGATTTGATTTGCTTACTTTATTTTTTGTCTATTAGATTGTAAGCTCTTTGAGCAGGGACTGTCTTTCTTCTATGTTTGTGCAGCGCTGCGTACGCCTTGTAGCGCTATAGAAATGCTAAATAGTAGTAGTAGTAGTAGTAGAATCACTGGACATGGATGGGAGGGGAGAGGAGAGCAGGGGAGAGAGGAGAAATGCTGGAAATGAATGCAGAGGAGAGCAGAAGAGAGAGGAGAATTGCTGGATATAGATGGATGGAGGGGAGGGCAGGGGAGAGAGGAGAATTGCTGGACATGGATGGATGGAGGGGAGGGCAGGAGTCAGAAGAATTGTTGGACATGGATAGAGGGAAGGACAGGGGCAGAGGAGAGGAGAATTGCTGGACATGAATGGAGGGGAGGAGAGAGGAGAAATTCTGGACATGGATGGAGGGGAGGAAAGAGAAAAGAAGAAAATGCAAATGGATGGAGATGAGGGAAAGGGAAGAGAGGAGAAAAACTGCACATGGATGGAGAAAATAGGCAAAAGCTGGATCCACATTATACCTCCTCTAGTCAAGTCCACGGAGGAGGACCCAGCTTTTATTTATGGATGTAGGGCAAGAAATGAAAAAGAAAGGAGAAAAGTAAAGAAAGAAAGCCCTGGAATCGGAGTTAAGAGAGCAGATAGAGAGCAGAAGAATCAGAGACTGGGACCAACATGGTCAGAAAAACAGTCACTTTATTTTCATTTTAGTATTTGGAATATGTCCAATTTGAGAATTTACATTTGCTGTCTTATTTTGCACTGGGCATACTGGAGCTGTAACAGCTTACAGAAATTATTTATAATGAAAAAAAATTGCAGGTTATTTTTTTTATCCTATACTGGTATAATATTTTCAATGATGCGTGTTCATATGCGCCATGGCTGGTATAAGGGATGTGGCTAGTGTAGGAGTGGCTATAATAGGGGTGGAGCCATAGGTGGTACCTTTTTTCCTACAGAAAAAGCACTGCCCATATCCTACCACCTCTCATCTACCTCTCTCTCTCTCCGGACTGTTAAGATGAACATAGCAAAATACCTGTGACGCCTCCTTTGAGAAAGCTGGTGCGCGAAACCGGTCCCCGTTGGGAGTTTTGGTGTTCAACAGCCAGACCAATTTCAGAAGCTAAGAAGCTAATAAGTTACCTATACTGTTTTTATGTATGTACAAGTGTATTTTGAATTGAATTATTGAATTTTTGAAAGCAGACAAAAATAGAAAAAAAGAAAAATAGGAGAAAAGGTTGTGTGGAGGTTTTTGGCCAATGATGAGCAAATGTTCAGTGAGTGCTTTGAAGATATTGGGTGTAAAGTTTACCCCAGCACCCAGGCAGTGTGAGGCCTTTTCCTCCTTTTTGTGATTTATTTATTTTAATTTTAAACATATACATTTATAAGATTCACTTATAAACAGAAAAATGGCAGGTAATACTTTAGTAAGGAAAACAAAGCAAAGAAAGAAGAAAAAGAAAAAATAACTGCAAGCCTTCTTAGACCACAACCAAAAAGTTATGGGGGCATGAGTTCATATGAGGAGATTATACAGGAGAAAAGGAAATAAAAACAGCAAATAGCCTGGCCTATCACCTGATTATTTCATATTACTCCATTATCGATATACAGTCTATTTGATGATCTTCTTAGCTTCTATAAAAGTCCGTAATTGGGGTGGATCAAAAAACATATATTTATTACCTTGATATTTCACACAGCACTTATACGGGTATGCCAGTAAAAATGAGGCTCCCATTGCCTTGACCGAGTAGTTCTTGCCTGAAAGACAAGAACTCTTTACGTCTTTCTTGAGTAGTCTTTGTCACATCCGGAAAAACTTTTTTATGTTTCAACATTTTTATTGATGACAATGCAACGATAACAGTTCACACGTTTAAGATACAGAATCAAACATGAAAAAAAGAAAATGTGTTCATATATTTGTAGAACTATAGTCCGTCATCAAACGTTTAACCTTTTATCCCCATCCCCTCCCTTTATATTTCAATAATTTTTATTGAGGAATCAACATATTAACTTGTCCATAGAATGCAATATATGACAGTCGAGTTAACTTAACATATCTCCATGAATACATCATTACCCCTTAACATTCAGATTACAAACTTTTCTCCACCTCCCCGCCAGCTTTGTAACTTACTTTCCACATCAGGGAAACAATATTTCACCAACAACTTGTACAACGAATAAACCAGTCAAGAGGCTTTGTTTCTTATAGCCTCCTGTCCCTATCTCCTCATTGGCACTTTGCCAATAGTAACATTTGCCTATATTTCAAATCATACCATTTATGCATTAGTTGACTGTCCATAACATTCCTCAACTATCAACCACCCTTCCCCTCCCCTCCTTGCCCTATCCCTGCCCCCCCCCCCCCCCCCCCCAGATAAAGCTCTATCAGGGCAGCAAGACATCGCATACGTATCAACACAATTTGTTTAGGATTAGGCTTCTCCCCTGTTGCGTGAGCTTGGCTAAATAGGGATTCCAAATCTTAAGAAATCGAATTTTTTGTTTATAGGAGCCTCTGGCCTCTTGCGCTTCCCATGTTAATACTTGATGCACTTGATTGCGCCAATGCCAGAATTCAGGGGTATCTGGGGAGGTCCACTTCTGCAGGATACACTTTCTTGCAATCCCTCCTTCCCTAAGCCCCCTAAAGGACCCAGGACAATCAAGTACCATCTGGTTAGGTGTCCCCTGGACACGTTTCGACATCAAAAGAGAAAGAAAAGCTGCCACCCGTCTCCAAAAGCATCGTATAACGGCACATCCCCAAAACCCATGGAATAGAGAGTTATCCGCAGAGTTACACTTCAGGCAGGTGGGTGTTTCAATTCCCCCCACCCGAAATAGCTGAACTTGTGAGAAGAATGCTCTGTGAACAACTCGATATGCACATTCTCTATACCCTGCTCCACTGATTAATTGGGGAATGCTTTTAAGATGAGCTACAATGTCCCAAGAAGCAAGATCACACCCCACATCTACCTCCCACCGTCTTTGAAGCTGGGCCAGCTCCTTCCCAGGTACCATAGACCAAATTTTCTTCTGAAGATTAGAAATGGAGGGAGCATCTTCCGAAATCTCCTCAAACAAAGTCCGGGCCTTCCCACCCAATTGAAATTTAAGTGCCTCTTTATCAAGAGAGTGAACATAATGCCTCAATTGGCAGTAGGCGAAGGTGTCCCCCCAGCAAATGGCCTCACCCGGAATCAACTGATCTAAAGGCCTAATTTCTCCTGATTGATCTATCACTGCCCCAATACTGCTAAGACCCTGTGCGTCCCAACGCACGAACACTGAGTTCTCCTGCCCCCTGATTCCCCCTGATTGTTAGCAGTTCTGACACATGTGGGTCCCCTCCCAAAAGTTTCCCCAAAAATCTCCACGCTTCTCGTAGTGGCCCCAATAGTACTGAACTAATCATGGACCGTGGTAAGGAGGCTGTCTCTCCTTGCATTAACGAGACCAAATGATACGGTTGAAACAGAGCTTTTTTGAGGTTCCAGTGATGTCACGCTGAGCAATGGTGGTGTGAGAGAACAGCTCCACACACCAGCAATGAAGATCGATCTTATATAACCACCCTGGGCAACATTGGAAAGTGCAGACCCGACGCGCGAGTGTAGGAGATCTGCGGGACGCAGGGATGGCTGGAAAAGAGGCTGCGGGATCCCTTAAATCCCTTAAAGAATTCTCGTATCGGCCACAGCAGATGGCGGACAAAATGGCGACTGTGGAGGAGCGAGGTAAAAATACCACGGCGGGTCAAAGTGTACCACCCGACGAGAGTGCAGCGGAGAGTGAACTTATGGCAAAAGACTTTTGGGCCTTACTCGATGTGATCTGAACAGATTTCAAGGGGGTCCGCGACGATTTTGCGACCCTTGCAGCTGAATTGCGTGGCGAAATAACAGAAATGGGCCGCCGGGTGGACGAGTTAGATGACCACGTGGAGATTCAGCAGGAAGCTTTGAGCAGTGTGGAAGCAGCATTGAAGGAGCAACAGGCGCAATACAGATCGCTCAGTGATAAAATCGAAGATCTGGAAAACAGGGGAAGGAGATCCAATATTCGCATTAGGGGCATACCGGAGAAGGCAGAATACCTGAACTGTGAGCGGGTTACACAGCAAATAGCGAGCATGCTGCTGTCGGTGGAAGGCCGTGAAGTGGCTCCTGAAATGATTAAAGTGGATAGAGCGCATAGAACACTGGTGCGAATGAAAAATAATGTGCTTCGAGACATCATTGCTTGCTTTTCAGACTATAAAGTAAAAGAATCGATTCTCCGTGAGGCCAGGAAAATAGAAGCGCTGCAGTGGGACTCCTTCCCTATTGAACTGTATCAGGATCTCGCCCCAGTCACCTTAAAGAGACGAGCGGAGATGAAGAATTTTACCAGATATCTGCGGGATAAAGGGATTACTTATAGATGGCAGCACCCGTTTGCTCTTGCTTATAACCAAGATGGAAAGTGGAGCTGGGTATCAAGTGTTGAGGAAGCACGTGCAACATGGCCTGAGGTAGAGGCGCCTATGGAGGACACGGAGGAGCAAGGACACGGAGGCGACCTCACGACCGGCGACACAGCGGTGGACAAGAGTGGCGAGAGGCAAGGGACGCCTTACCAGACAGCATTCCGAAAAGAAACTACCATCATCACAAAATAATGTTACTTGACTTTGGTGGCTTGATTTTTGATATTGCATAAGCTGTTGCTGTGGTCTGTATGAATATGGGTTTTCAAGTTGGGGGAAGTTATAGGCGATAAGATGGTGGTTGTATATGAATGTATGGGGAAGTATGGAACATACCCTGGGTGTGGTTGGTCACCGTTCTCACAATTTTGTGGTGGGATCAAGTTGACCCATCGTTTAGATAAGGGTGGGGGGGCGGGAGGATGGGTGGGGTATGGGGTATCTCAGGACATTGCTAGTATTATACCCAGGCACTGTAGGCAAGGGGGGTCCCCTGAGCTGGATCTTTGGGTGAGATATACTAGGCCACCATGACAGAGCTTACCTGTCTATCGTTTAATGCTCGTGGTCTAAATTCCCCTATAAAGTGTAAAAGGCTGTTTCGGGAGGCATTGAGAGTAGATGCGGATATACTATTTGTCCAAGAGACGCATCTGCTGCTTCGACATGAACACTTAGTACAACATGCCAAGTACCCACACCAGTTTTTGGCCTCTAATAGGCACCCTGAAAAAACAGCGGGAGTAGGGATATTCTTGAAGCAAGGACGTAACTGGGAGATACAGGCTGTGAAGAAGGATCCCGGGGGAGGTTTGTGCTGGTGGTATTGAATTTGGGGGAGCACACATATACTTTACTAAATATCTATGCCCCCAATCATTCACAGGGTGAATTTTATGAATCTCTAAGTACCCAGCTTTCACGATACGTGCAGGGGGAAATCTTGCTTGGAGGGGACTTTAATTTGACGATGGACCCGGGGTTAGACAACTCAAAAGGGATAGCTACCTATGCTCAACCAGATCGAGACAGGCTGATCCAATTTTTGAATCAATGGGGCATGGTAGATACTGTATATGGAGACTACTACATGGTAGGGAAAGGGATTATACCTGTTATTCTGCCCCACATGACACCTACTCGAGAATAGATATGTGGATGGGAAGCGCGGGAGTGGCCCTACAGACAGAATCTGCAGAGATCCACACACGGACCTGGTCAGATCATGCTCCCCTCTCTCTATCATTCCGGGGCTTCCCAGTGAATGACAGGCATAAGAGATGGCAGTTCCCTGATGGAAGAGGCTCCGATCCACACTAGCTTCTCACACATGCTCAAGCGAGGCCGCCATCTTAACTCCGCCCCCTTTTTGTGATTTTTAACATCATCCCTTAACAAACAAGTGTTTAGCATCTACAGTCCATTGTTGGAATTATTTTTTGAGATTCTGTAGAAGAGTTCTGTATTTTTGGAGGTGGTATGGATAGGCCAGACTGGACTGTGGATGGGAGGAGAGAGGGAGGAGAAGAAAAGTGAGGAGGAGTAAATTGGTGGGGATGAGGTGAGGTTGGGGAAAAAGAGAGCCTTCCTAGTTCTTCTTTTAGCCATGAGTCCTCCCAACATGGTCCCTACCTGCTGTGCTCTGCATCTAAATATGGCCTGGCCAGTTGTGCCCATGACCCTGCCGTACTTTCTTCTTCTTTTTACAGACAAGGTAATGTGTGCCGAGCACCCCAATCCTTTCGAAAAGTTGGCTCTATGCTTTGGAGTGTAGTGGCTTAGTTGCAGCTTTCACCGAATGTTATTCCCTTGTCACACCCTCTCTCTCCATATTGTCTTAGTCATTTTAATGTTGACCCTTTGTAACCTACCACTCCTAATAATGGTTGATTGTAAGGGAGGGAGGAGAGAGGGAGGAGAAGAAAAGTGAGGAGGAGTAAATTACCTTTTCCATTCCTATCCATTTATCTTATTTTATTGTAAACAGCTTAGCTACGTTTTGTAATTTGCAATTTGCAGTATATCAAATAAAGTTGAAATGTGAAAAAGAAGTATTAAGGAGGACACAAAGAGGAAGCAAACTATGTAAGGCCAAAAATCCTGATTTTAATACTTTAGAAATCAGCGTACTGTATTGGAAAGGTGGTATCTTAAGCATAATAAACCATAAATCGTAAAATTAACTTGTTGTCATAAAGCCATAATGCCATTGCTTCTGTGCAAGCCTATAGGGGATGAAGATCAGAGGAATTAAGATCTACTGGAAAGAGCAAAAGAATATCATCAGCATACAGAAAATGACTTAAGACCATAATGCTGCAAGAGGATTTAAGACAACATTAAATAAAAGTGGAGAAAAAATAGAGCCCTGAGGAACACCACAAATCAAATTGCTAAGAAAAGAAGAAGAGTAAGTGATAGAAATGAAGGAAACCAACTAAGAACAGTTCCTCCCACACCTATCTCAGCAAGTCTATTAAGGGATATTTGATCAACTAGGTCTAACACAGCACATACGTCAAGGATCACCAGTCTCCCAACTAAAATAGAATGAACCTCACCTCACAGAGCAGGTAAACCACGCTGCCGAGGATGAAGAGCCCATGTATGTTCAACATGATCAGCTAATTGCTGGAAAATGATCCTTTTAGTTACTTAGAAAAAAATCCTACAGATTTAAAATGGGGGTGATAAATAGATGGAGTCATAGGATCTAAAGATGGCTTTTTAATAATGGGTCTAATCAAACCTGATGATTGAATTGTATACTTTTTGGATTGGTTGCTATGTGGACCTGCCAATACATGTTGCTGTGTGCCAATGGCATCCTGTGATTAAACTGTAAAATCCATCCATCGAAATCTGTTGACACACTTGATGTATTATCACACTTGATTTAAGTATGGCTACCACTCCATTGAAACTGTCCCTCTTCCTTCCATATCAGAGGCATACACACAAAGATACAGCACGCGTGCAGTAGGATTGGAAAGACGTCCATGAGCCATGTTCCACATGCTTTCCACACTTGTTCTTAATTACGTTTTGACCATTTCTGTGATAGTTTTTCCACATTGATCTATTGTGTTGATCAGTGAAATGAACTCCTACTTTAATTCATTTTGTAGTTTTTAAGGGTAAACGCCTCCTTCTTGCTGACTAGATAAGCCCTTGGTCTTCACTCCCAGTCTCAAGTGCCACCAACGCATAAGAGATTTGCACAGAATGGAGGTGAATATATATGAGAGAAGTTGCATGCTTACTCTTAGCAATATCCTGAAAACCTGACCTCTTTGTGGTGCTTGAAGACCACTGAAGTAAGCTATAAGGATTATTGTGAATTCCTCTTTTAGCTCAGCTGACTTTTATTAAACTTAAATCTAAAATGATGAGAAGTTTTTGGATTTAGCCCAATGCTTTTTTCAGTTGTAGCTCAAGGCGAGTTACATTCAGGTATTTTCCTGTCCCTGGAAGGCTCACAATCTAAGCTAAGAGGGAATGGAGAGTTAAGCAATTTGCATAAAGTCCCACAGGGGGATTTCAACCAGGCTTCCCTAGTTTCCAGCCCACTGCACCAGTCATCAGCTACTCCAACTGCAGCAAAAGATGGTTCACGGCCAGCACAGAAAAGAAAACAAGTAAAGTAAAAGAGACAAATGCTGATTCTATAGCACATAACTGGAAACAGTTACACATCTTTTGCTGAGTGTATAATATGTTGATGTCAGAAGGTGTGAATACATAGAAACAAGGCACACAAGAAGAACAGGGATGATCAAAAAGACGAGACTGAGAAGGGTTACAAGGTAAAGTTTGCCTTTTTGCGGATGACACCAAGATTTCCAACAGAGTGGACACCCCAGAGGGAGTGGAAAACATGAAAAAAGATCTGAAGAAGCTAGAAGGATGGTCTAATGTATGGCAATTAAAATTCAATGCGAAGAAATGCAAAGTGATGCACTTAGGGAGTAGAAATCCAAGGGAGACGTATGTGTTAGGCGGGGAGAGTCTGATAGGCACGGACGGGGAGAGGGATCTTGGGGTGATAGTATCTGAGGACCTGAAGGCAACGAAACAGTGCGACAAGGCGGTGGCCATAGCTAGAAGATTGCTAGGCTGTATAGAGAGAGGAGTGACCAGCAGAAGAAAGGAGGTTTTAATGCCCCTGTATAAGATGTTGGTGAGGCCCCACCTGGAGTATTGTGTTCAGTTTTGGAGGCCGTATCTTGCGAAGGATATTTCAAAAATGGAAGCGGTGCAAAGAAAAGCTACGAGGATGGTATGGGATTTGCGTTCCAAGACGTATGACCAAAGACTTGCTGACCTGAACATGTATACCCTGGAGGAAAGGAGGAACAGGGGTGATATGATACAGACGTTCAAATATGCGTGGGATAACGGAGTTCAAACATGCGTGGGATATGCATAAAGGAATCCTGTGCAGAAGGAATGGATCCTCAGAAGCTTAGCTGAAATTGGGTGGCGGAGCAGGTGGGGGGAAGAGGGGTTGGTGGTTGGGAGGCTAGGATAGGGGAGGGCAGACTTATACGGTCTGTACCAGAGCCGATGATGGGAGGCGGGACTGGTGGTTGGGAGGCAGGAAATACTGCTGGGCAGACTTATACGGTCTGTGCCCTGAAAAGGACAGGTACAAATTCAAGGTAAGGTATACACATATGAGTTTGTCTTGGGCAGACTGGATGGACCATGCAGGTCTTTTTCTGCCGTCATCTACTATGTTACTAGAGTTCCAGAACATAATGAACCAGTAGTTCCCAATCTGTGCACCATGGCTTCCTAGGGTGCTGCAGTGAACTCACAGGGGTGTCGTGGCATATTTTCCCTACCTTCCTCCCACCTGCACCCAAGCCGCTGCTGCTGCTTCGCTAGATGAGAAGCAACGGCAAAACCAGCTGCAGCCACCATGGGCCTGGACTCTCCATATGTGCAGCTGACAGTCCTGCCCCTTGGATGTCACTTCATGTTCTGAATGAAGAGTCTTGCTGTGTTGTGGCTGTAGCTTGTTCTGCCACTGCTGCTGTGTGTGTGTTTGAGGGGGGAAACAGGAGGCTGAGACTGGATGTAAGAGGGGAGAGAAGGTAGGCAGAAGGGGAAGAGAAGGAGGGCAGATGAATGGAGGAAGAGAATGAATGGGGAAGAGAAGGTGGGCAGAAGCTGGATGGAGGGGGGAAAAAAGGACAGCAGAGGCTGGATTGAGAAGTTCTGAGAGAAGAGGACATTTCTCTGGTAAGTGAACACTATTTTGCTTAGTGCTTTGGGAACTTAAAGATTGGGGTTTAAAGGAAGTTAGTGATAGGCAAAATAAAAATATAAAAAAGCAAATTTATCAACGAATCTCCATAGTCTTTTCCCCTTAGTTTTAAAAACTTTGTACCACAGCATTAACAGATAGACTCTAGCAGGCACAGCAGGATCTAGTTTAGTATTAAGGGGGAATAAAAAGAGAGAGAGGGAAAAGCAAGCAGGACCTAGTTTAGTATTAAGGGGGGCATAAAGAGAGAGAGAAAAGCAAGCATTATCAACTAGTTGCCATAGAGGCGCCCAAGTAGGCGAAGGGGTGGGGAAACCCGTAAATTCGAAACAAGATGGGCGTCCATCTTTCGTTTCGATAATACGGTCAGGGACGCCAAACTCTTGACATTAAGGTCGTCCCTAGAGATGGTCGTCCTTAGACTTTGTCGTTTCTGATTTTCGGCGATAATGGAAACTAAGGACGCCCATCTCAGAAATGACCAAATGCAAGCCCTTTGGTCATGGGAGGAGCCAGCATTCATAGTGCACTGACATGCCAGGACACAAACTGGGCACCTTAGGGGGCACTGCAGTGGACTTCAGAAAAAGCTCCCAGGTACATAACTCCCTTACCTTGTGTGCTGAGCCCCCCAAAACCCACTCCCCACAACTGTACACCACTACCATAACCCTTATGGGTGAAGGGGGGCACCTAGATGTAGGTAGGGTGGGTTTGTGGTGGGTTTTGGAGGGTTCACATTTACCACCACAAGTGGGGTAGGGGGATGGGCCTTGGTCCACCTACCTGAAGTGCACTGCACCCACTAAAACTGCGCGAGGGACCTGCATACTGCTGCAATGTACCCAAGTATGACATTTGAGGCTGGCATAGAGGCTGGCACAAAATATTTTTAAAGTTCTTTTTTGAGGGTGGGAGGGGGTTAGTGACCACTGGGGGAGTAAGGTGAGGTCATCCCCGATTCCCTCCAGTGGTCATCTGGTCAGTTCCGACACCTTTTTTTTTGCTTTGGTCGTAAGAAAAACTGGACCAGGTAAAGTCGTCCAAATGCTCATCAGGGACGCCCTTCTTTTTCTTTCCATTATGGGTCGAGGACGCCCATGTGTTAGGCACGCTCAAGTCCCACCTTCGCTACGCCTCCGACACGCCCCCAGGAACTTTAGTTGTCCCTGCGACGGAAAGCAGTTGGGGACGTCCAAAATCGGCTTTCAATTATACCGATTTGGGCAACCCTGTGAGAAGGACGCCCATCCAGTGGCGTACCAAGGGGGGGGGGCGGTGGGGGCACGCCGCTAGGGGGGTGCCGCGCGCCGGTCAGCGTCGTTGGTTTCCATGCTCCCTCTGCCCCGGAACAGGAAGTAACCTGTTCCGGGGCAGATGGAGCATGGAAACCAACGACGCTGCCCGGCACGCGGCGTGCACCCGGGGGGGGCTTCTTTCGCCGGGGTGGGGGGTGCCCCTTCGCCGGGGGGGGGGGGGGGGGGGGTCGCGCTGCACTGGGGGGGCGGGGTGCATCAGCGATCCGCCCCGGGTGTCAGCGCCCCTCGGAACGCCACTGCGCCCATCTTCCAATTTGTGTTGAAAGATGGGCGTCCTTCTCTTTCAAAAATACGCCTGATAGTGTACAACCCTTTTCCCACAGTTTTAAACTGAAAGTTTCTCTAGAAATAGGCATTTTCCCATACTTTTAAACTGAAACCTTTTCAAGAGGTAGAAACTTAACAGTCAAAAACTCTAGTTCTAAAAGGCAGTTATTTTCTGTTCTTTGGCTACTGGAGAGGTAGCACGTCCAGCGACCTCAATTAGGTGCTAACTAAGATGTGGGGAAGTAGATATTTGCATAGGTTGCTGAGTCAGCTTCAAAGAGCCTGTTTAAAAAAGGCCCCTTAGATTCAAAACTATATAAGGGAAAGGTCCCACTGAAATTTCTTTCTGAGAAGTTCTGAGAGAAGAGGACATTTCTTTGGTAAGTGAACACTATTTTGCTTTGTGCTTTGGGAACTTAAGGATTGGGAATTAAAGGATGAATTGTAGGTTAGTGATAGGCAAAATAAAAATATAAAAAAGCAAATTTTATCAACTAATCTCCATAGTCTTTTCCCCTTAGTTTTAAAAACTTTGTACCACAGCATTAACAGATAGATTCTAGCAGGCACTGCAGGATCTAGTTTAGTATTCCCACCCACCATCTCCAACACCTGCCCATCCCTAGAACAACTCTTCATTTATAGTCAGTTATTGTAATTAGGGTAACAAGCAAGGAGTGCTCTTACAGAGTTTTAAATAGATTTCATTACCATCTAAGAAGGAAACACTAAATAAATCATACAATATACTATATAAACTAAAAGGCATTTTTATATTAGGCTAATATCCTTAATACTGTAGTAAGTTTTAAATTAATGAAAAACTCAAAAACACTAAGATGGAGTCAGCAGTCCAGCAGTGAGAGGGGTGCTATCCACACTTTTGCATTGAGTGTCACATGTATGATTATCTCCCAGTTAGTGAGAAGTCATATGTGTGTGCCCGATGCAAAGAGCTCCTAGCTCTCAGAGAACGTGTCCGTTCTCTTGAGGCTAGAGCAGCAGACTTGGTGGAGCTGAGGGAGACAGAGAGGTACATAGAGGAGACCTACAGGGATGTTGTAGAGAAGTCCCACCTCCATTCTGGTAGCCCCTGGTGAAGTAGGAAGTACCCTGTAGCCAGGACCTGCCCACCAGCAGATGTACTATCCTCTCGCACTGAGGATATGTCTCCAAGTGCTGCCCGGGAGGGAAGGGTTAGGACAGCTGTTGTAGTTGGTGATTCGATCATTAGCCTGGGTGACTGGTGGATGTGAGGATCGCCTGGTGACTTGCCTGCCTGGTGCGAAGGTGGCGGACCTCACACGTCACCTAGATAGGATTTTAGATAGTGTTGGGGAGGAGTCGGCTGTCTTGGTACATGTGGGTACAAATTACATAGGAAAATGTGGGAGAGAGGTTCTGGAAGCCAAATTTAGGTAGAAAGCTCAAATCCAGACCCTGAAGGGTAGCATTTTCTGAAATGCTACAGGACCCAAGAGACAGGCAGAGCTCCGGAGTCTCAATGCGTGGAGGGTGGATGGTGCAGGGAGGAGGGTTTTAGATTTTTTAGAAACTGGGGAAGGGGGAGCCTATTTTGAAACGATGGGCGCCACCTTAACCAGGGTGGGACCAGGCTGCTGGCATCGGCATTTAAAAAGGAGATAGAGCAGCTTTTAAACTAGAAACGGGGTGGGGGGGGGGGGGGGGGGGGGAAAGGCCGACAGTCGCTCAAAAGCGCATGGTTCGGGATAAGGTATCTTTCAAAGATATCACCAAAACAGGGAAGATAGGGTATCCCGATAGTGAGGTTGCAAAAGAGACCGTAGTAGATCAGGTGTCCTTAAATAAAAATAAAAATCAGACAAAAGATTGCAAATTAATACTGGCAAGTACTGAGCATGATGTAAATAGGAACAACAAACATAGTTTGAAATGTCTATATGCGAATGCCAGGAGCCTAAGAAATAAGATGGGAGAGTTAGAATATATTGCACTAAATGAAAAATTAGATATAATAGGCATCTCTGAGACCTGGTGGAAGGAGGATAACCAGTGGGACACTGTCATACCGGGGTACAAATTATATCGTAGTGATAAGGTGGATTGAATTGGTGGAGGGGTAGCATTGTATATTAAAGAGAGCCTTGAATCAAATAGATTGAAAATTATGCAGGAAACACAACACTTCTTGGAATCACTATGGATTGAAATTCCATGTGTAAAGGGGAAAAGGATAGTGATAGGAGCGTACTACTGTCCACTTGACCAGGATGAACAGACGGATGCAGAAATGTTAAAGGAAATTAGGGACGCAAACAAACTGGGCAACAAAATAATAATGGGTGATTTCAATTACCCCAATATTGACTGGGTAAATGTAACATCGGGGCACGCTAGGGAGGTAAAATTCCTTGATGAAATCAAGGACTGCTTTATGGAGCAGCTGGTACAGGAGCTGACGAGAGAAGGAAAAATTCTAGGAAAAATTCTAGATCTAGTCCTTAGTGGAGCACATGATCTGGTGCAGGAGGTAATGGTGCTGGGGCAGCTTGATAACAGTGGTCATAATATGAAGTATATTATAATATGAAGCTTTGAAGTAAGTAAGTAAGTGTTTAACTTTCAAAAAGGAGACTATGATAAAATGAGAAGAAAGGTGAAAAAAAAAAACTTAAAGGAGCGGCTGCGAGGGCCAAAAATTTACATCAGGTGTGGATGCTGTTCAAAAACACCATCCTGGAAGCCCAGGCCAAATATATTCCACATATTAAAAAAGGAAGATGGAAGACCAAACAACAGCCGGCATGGTTAAAAAGTGAGGTGAAGGAAGCTATTAGAGCTAAAAGGAAATCCTTCAGAAAATGGAAGAAGGAACCGACTGAAAATAATAAGAAACAGCATAAGGAACGTCAAGTCAAATGCAAAGCGCTGATAAGGAAGGCTAAGAGGGACTTAAAAAAAAACATTGCGTTGGAGGCCAAAACACATAGTAAAATTTTTTTTAGGTATATTAAAAGCAGGAAGCCAGCAAAGGAATCGGTTGGACCGCTAGATGACCGAGGAGTAAAAGGGGCGATCAGGGAAGACAAAGCCGTAGCGGAGAGATTAAATGAATTCTTTGCTTCAGTCTACATCAAGGAAGATTTGGGCCGGATACAGGTGCCAGAAATGATATTCGAAGCTGACGAGTCGGAGAAAGTTAATGAATTCTCTGTAAACCTGGAGGGTGTAATGGGGCAGTTCTACAAATCGAAGAGTAGCAAATCTCCTGGTATTCATCCCAGAGTACTGATAGAACTGAAAAATGAACTTACATACATGAACTTGCAGAGCTATTGTTAATAATATGTAATTTAGCCTTAAAATCGAGCATGGTATTGGAAGATTGGAGGGTGGCCAATGTAACGCTGATTTTTAAAAAAAAATCCGGGAAATTATATACCGGTGAGTCTGACATTGGTGCCGGGCAAAATGGTAGAGACTATTATAAAAAACAAAATTACAGAGCATATTCGAAAGCATGGATTAATGAGACAAAGTCAACATGGATTTAGTGAAGGGAAATCTTGCCTCACCAATCTACTACATTTCTTTGAAGGGGTGAACAAACATGTGGATAAAGGGGAGCCGGTTGATATTGTGTATCTAGATTTTCTGAAGGCATAGTACATAAGTACATAAGCACTGCCACGCTGGGAAAAGACCAAAGGTCCATCAAGCCCAGCACTCCGTCTCCGACAGCGGCCAATCCAGGCCCCAAGAACCTGGCAAAACCCCAAAATTTAATAACGATCAATGGACTTTTCCTTCAGGAATCTGTCCAGACCCCCTTTAAACTCAGAAAGGCCAGCTGCCGTCACTACCTTCTCCGGCAATGAGTTCCAGAGTCTAACCACGCGCTGAGTAAAGAAAAACTTTCTCCAATTTGTTTTAAACCTACCACATTCTAATTTCATCTTGTGCCCCCTGGTTCTATTATTGTTAGAAAGCGTAAACAAACGCTTCACATCTGTCTGCTCTACCCCACTCATTATTTTGTACACCTCTATCATATCACCCCTCAGCCGCCTTTTCTCCAGGCTAAAGAGTCCTAGCCTTCTTAACCTCTCCTCATAAGGTAGTCATCCCATCCCTTTTATCATTTTCGTCGCCCTTCTCTGCACCTTCTCCAATTCCTTAATATCTTTTTTGAGATGAGGCGACCAGAACTGAACACAATACTCCAGGTGCGGTCGCACCATGGAGCGATGTAACGGCATTATAACATCCTTATGCTTGTTTTCCATCCCTTTTCTAATAATACTCAACATTCTGTTCGCCTTCTTAGCCACCGCAGCACATTGAGTGGAAGATTTCAACGTCCTATCCACGATGACTCCCAGATCCCTTTTTTGGTCCATAACTCCTAAAGCGGAACCTTGCATGACATAGACGTAATTCGGGTTCCTCCTTCCCACATGCATCACTTTGCACTTGTCAACGTTGAACTTCATCTGCCATTTGGACACCCAATCCCCCAGTCTCACGAGGTCCTCTTGTAATCTTTCACACTCCTCCCGCGACGAGACGACCCTGGATAACTTTGTGTCATCTGCGAATTTAATTACCTCACTAGTTACTCTCATCTCAAGGTCATTTATAAATATGTTAAAAAGCAGCGGTCCCAGCACAGACCCCTGAGGGACCCCACTAACTACCCTTCTCCATCGAGAATAATGACCATTCAACCCTACTCTCTGCTTCCTATCTTTTAACCAGCTCTTAATCCATCTCTCATTACACGACTGACTAACCCACGGCTTTTAATGAACAAACACAATCACGTCTACCCTAATGTCAATACCTATGCAATAACATAATGTTGATGTATTCTTCTACCATGTATGTCGATGTATTCTTCTACCATGTATGTAAGTACCTGATGTCAACATCATTTGCAATTCTATGGACCGGAAATGGCAATCGCCACTACGGCAAATGTAAGCCACATTGAGCCTGCAAATTGGTGGGAAAATGTGGGATACAAATGCTACAAATAAAATAAAAAATAAAATAAAATAAAATAAAATAATACACTGCCTCCGATCCCATGACTCTCCAGTTTCCTTTGGAGTCTTTCATGAGGCACTTTGTCAAACGCCTTCTGAAAATCTAGATATACAATATCGACCGGCTCCCCTTTGTCCACATGTTTGTTCACCCCCTCGAAAAAATGCAGTAGATTTGTGAGGCAAGATTGCCCTTCACTAAATCCATGCTGACTTTGTCTCAGTAGCCCATGCTTTTGTATGTGCTCTGTAATTTTATTCTTAATAATAGCCTCCACCATTTTTCCCGGCACCGACGTCAGACTCACCGGTCTATAATTTCCCGGATCTCCTCTGGAACCCTTTTTAAAAATCGGCGTTACATTGGCCACCCTCCAATCTTCTGGTACCACACCTGATTTTAGGGATAAATTGCATATTACTAACATTAGCTCAACAAGTTCATTTTTCAGCTCTATTAATACTCTGGGATGAATACCATCTGGTCCCGGTGATTTACTACTTTTTAGTTTGCAGAACTGCCCCATTACATCCTCCAAGTTTGACAAAGACTCCACAGAAAATTGTAGAGTCGTGGGAAAGTTGGTAGTGTTCTATTGTGGATTAAAAACTGGTTAAAAGATAAAAAACAGAGAGTAGGGTTAAATTGTCAGTATTCTCAATGGAGAAGGGTAGTTAGTGGGGTTCCTAAGGGGTCTGTGCTGGGACCGCTGCTTTTAAAAAAAAAAATCTTTTTATTCTTTTTAATCATAATACAAAAAAACTCTCTTCAATATAGCATGTTAAACACTACAGATATATAACATAATCAGCTAAATCATTCAACTGCAACAGTTACTTTTTGCGCCCCTCTTCTTCCCTTTTCCCACCTCCCCCCCCCCCCCCCCCCCCCATCATCAGTACAGTATATAGCATCATTAAATCACTCTCTATTGTTCATACATATGCCATATTTTTTGGAATTGTTGTAATTGCCCTTTTCGGATAGCTGTCAATTTTGACATTTGATAGAGATGATGCAATCTACCCTTTATTACTTGCATTTTGGGGACCTCCTTCTGTCTCCACGCTTGAGCTAAAGGCAGTTTAGCTGCTCCCAGGAGATGGATAGCCAGCTTATGACAGTGTATAGGGCTCTTCCCAGGGCGTGTGTTCAGTAGGCAATATTGAGCCTGACCCAGGTATGTTATCTTTATCATGTCATATATCATGTCTAGAATCTCGGTCCAAAACCCCTGAACCCGGGGACAATCCCACCAGATGTGCCAAAATGTCCCCCGCCCCCCACATTCCCTCCAGCAGTCTGTTGCAATCTGTGGGTAGAATTTGTGTAGGCGCACCGGAGTATAATACCATCTATACAAAATTTTATATCCGTTTTCTGCCAGTGACTGGGTGATGGCTGGCTTCAACAGATGTCTATAACTGGCTGCCCACCATTCCTCTGTATGCTGCGTCTGGAGGTCTTCCTCCCATCGTCTTGTATAGAAACCTTGGGGCGACGAGAGGAGGAGCAATGCTCTATATAGGCGTGTTATGCTACCTCTCCCACCCCCCCTCCTCATCGCCTGCTTTAGCCCTGTCTCAGCCAGTTCCAGCTCATCCCTGGCCCGCCTCAAGATGTAGTTCCTTAAGCAGACATAGAAGACCAGGTCCCTTTCCTCCAGGTCAAACTCTTCCTGCAACTCTTCAAAGGTTTTTATTTCTCCATTACTCCACAGCTGTCCCAACCTACTGAGCCCTTTCTTGGCCCACACTAAGTATGTTCTCTCTTCTACCCCAAGGGGAAAGCCCGGTGCGCCTCGTATGGCCACCTGTAAAAAGTATTTTCTATCTGGGAATACCTTTCTCCTGATTTGGAGCCATGTGCTTAATAAATGTTTGAGGCCCACCGGGACTCTCCCTGCTGCTGCTAAGATCTCTCTTCCCGAGCCCCACAATATATCACTCAAGTATCGGGTCCCCAGCCACGCTCTTTCCCAATATAGCCACTTCTTGGTATTCATTGGATCCCACTCCGCTAGGATCCTAAGTTGTGCCGCCCGGTAATATAGGTAAAAATTGGGGACTCCCATTCCACCCTTAGCTGGAGTTTGAAACATCATACTCCTTCGTACTCTAGGTGGTCTCTTTCTCCAAATGTATGCAAACATTTTCTTATTTAGTTGTTGAAAGAAAGCTCAGGGAATCGGCAGTGGGAGTGCCAAAAATAGATAAAGCAATTTAGGTAAAAGCATCATCTTTACGGCGTGAATTCTACCCAACCATGTTATTGTAAGGCCTTCCCATCTGTCCAACTCGCCAAACAACTCTCTCATTTTCTTTGGGAAATTTTCCTGAAATATATTCTCAATCCTAGGAGTGACCATTATGCCTAGATATCTGATTGCTTTGGTTGACCATTGAAACAGGTATAGTTCCTTCAACCTCTGGGCCTCTTCCTGGGGCATAGTGAGATTAAGTATCTCTGATTTATTTACATTTATTTTAAATCCCGACATCTTCCCGTACAGCCGCAATTCCTCCATCACCTGCCAGAGCGACTGCGCGGGGCGGGCCAATGTCATCAACACATCATCGGCGAAGAGCATAATCTTATGCTCTCGCTTCCCTCTAACTACTCCCCGTATATTCCCGTGCTCTCTAATCCTCTTAGCTAAAGGTTCAATTGACAATGCAAAAAGCAGAGGCGAAACTGCACATCCCTGCCTCGTCCCTCTTCCCAAGTTCAGCAATTTCGTATGAGACCCATTTATTTTTAACATTGCCATAGGGCTAGTGTACAGCAATTGCAACCACTTTAGAAATCTCCCACCCATTCCTATCTGTTCTAAGACTGCAAATAGAAAGGACCATTCCACTCGGTCAAAGGCCTTTTCCGCATCTACCGAAAACAGAATTACCGAGTCTGTTTCATCAGACGCCTGCTGGATTATATGCAGCAGGCATCTGATATTATCAAACGTCTGTCTGCCTTCTATAAAGCCCGCCTGATCATCGTGTATGATATGTGGTAATACCTTCTGTAGCCTATTTGCTAGGATTTTAGTGAAGATTTTTTAGTCAATATTTAATAACGATATGGGCCTGTACGAGCCGCAGCTCAGGGGGTCTTTACCTGGTTTCTGCATTAAAACTACTTCGGCCAATCTCCAGGAGTATGGCAATTCCCCTGCCTCATCAAAGGATGTTATTACCTTCAGCAGTAGTGGAGCTAGCCATTTAGCAAACATTTTATAGAAACGTGCGGGAAAGCCATTCAGTCCGGGGGCTTTATTTGTGGGCAGTTTCCTGATCACTGTCTCAACTTCTTCTAATGTCATGGGGCTTGATAAGATTTCAAGCGCTTCCACAGATAGTGCTGGGAGCCTGACTTCCTGCAAATACTTCTCTATATCTTCCTGAGTGGTTTCCTGTTCTGATTTATATATTTGGGCATAATAGACCCAAAATATTGTCTGTATCTCTTCTACTTGGGTCAACAATCTTCCCGTGTCATCATATATACCCGATATATAGTTCCTCTGGGTTTGCATTTTTAATTTATTGGCCAGGAGCCTACTAGCTCTGTTCCCAAATTCAAAGTGTTCTTGCTGAGCTTGTTGCATCTGGTGCGCTATATCTGATAATTGCAATTCATTAAGCTTGGCCCTATCTTGTAGTTCCTGCAAAATCTTTGCATCCGTCTGGTCGATTTTATGTGCCCTCTCACTAAGTTCTATCTTTTTTCACAGCTCAGTCTCCTGCCCTGCCGTTTTTTTGTTGGTATAGGACTGCAGAGCTATTAATTGACCTCTTAGGACTGTTTTCATGCCCTCCCATACATGCGCTGGGTGTACCTCTCCCGTGTCATTGCACTTTATATATTCCGTGATATAGTTTTCTATCACAGGTAAATTTTGTGGGTCTAACAGCAGTGCCTCATTTAGCCTCCAGAGCTTCCACCCTTTCTCCTGAGTACCTGTTAGCATCGTTAACACTACCATAGAGTGGTCCGACCAGGCACACGATTCAGTCGCCACCTTGTCTGTTTTGGCTCTCATTGTCACATCCCCCAGCCAATAATCAATCCTCGAGTACGTGTTATACGTGGGTGCATAATGAGTGTAGTCTTTTTCTATCCCATGAGTGTCTCGCCATAGGTCCATGAGTCCTCATCTTGCCATCCAGGCCTTAAATGCCATACGCTCCCCCGAGTTATCTAACTTTGGGTTAGTCGTCAAATTGAAATCTTCTCCCACTAACAAATGGCCTTTGGCATGCCCCCGGAGGACCCGTTCCAATTCTCCCAGGAACACCTTTTGACCCTCATTGGGTACATAGATGCACAGTAGAGTATAGTACACATCATATTGGGAGACTGTCAACAGTAAATATCTACCCGCTTTATCTTTAATTGTGTTATGTATTATCCAAGGGTGGGAGCTCGAGAGCGCAATCAAAACCCCTCTTTTTTTCTTATCCTCTGTACTGGATGCGCAGATTATATTGGGATACTGTTTATGTTTTACTAGGTAGTCATGTTGTCTTTTAAGATGGGTCTCTTGTAGAAACACCACGTCTGCCTTTTGACGCAGCATTTCTCTGAACATCTGCTTACGTTTTTGCGGGGAATTTAATCCCCGTACATTTACAGTAACATATTTAAACATGGCAGTATAGTAATATATTGACTATCCAAATGAGAACCTTGTCATGTACCAAGATGATGTTCCCCTTCCCCCAGCTTCCCCACCCTCCTCCTCTCAATGCCACAATTCCTCAAACCTTTTCAACTTCCCTACCCTCCTCCCCCCTCCCATCGACCCTACCCCAGAACCATAGCATCCGTACCCAAAATTAGGTCGGAGCTTGAAAGGAGGAACGTGACCCTCTTGCCCTCTTCCACCTCAAATCTCTACCAAACAGTCACTCTTTTCTATTGGCCTTCTGAGCAACACGGCCATATTATATTTATCCCAACTTAACTTTTCAACCAAAGAACACAGTCAAACAGCCATCCAATTCCACTCACTTCCCCGAGTGTACTGTTAACTTTCAGCCGGCCAGACTCCATCCAACATCCCGCAGTCCGATGATCCATCAGGTGAGGTGTCCCGCTGACTTCTGGCGTTGCAGATGCCTCTGCCCTACTCGCTGCCATTTTGGGTGGGTCCGCTGATCTTGGATTGACCGTGAGGCAGCTGGCGTGGAAGGCGGATCTGCCTGCTGACCTCCCTGAAGAATCTCGTGGGCCTCTGCCAGTGATTTAATTTGATGCTGCTGTCCATCTTTATAAAATGCTATTCAAACGGATATCTCCAACAGTAGCGGATCCCCAATTCTCTTAATTTGGTGGTAAGTGGCTTGAGGTCTGCTCTTCGTTTTAGGGTGATCGCCGCCAGGTCCTGATAAATTTCTATAGGGTACGAATCCCACTTAAGGTCATTTGTTCGTCGGGCCGCCACTAGCACTCGCTCTTTTAATTTGAAGTCCTGGAAATATGCTATTATGTCTTTAGTGAGATTTCGTCTATTGGCGCCTAGTGTCCGATGTGCCCGTTCCAAGATTATTTTTTCTGGTGGGACCGGGTCAGCTGAATCTGCTAGTATAGAGCTGACGATTTTCTGCACCACCTCTTCGCTATTTTGGGGGTCTCGGGCACTCCGCGAAATCGGAGGTTGTGGCGTCTACTCCTGTTTTCCAGGTCCTCCAATTTATCATTGATTATTTGCTGCTCCAGCCGCTCATCTGCTAATTGCCTCTCCAAGGAGCCCAGAGTCTCTGCATGTTCATCTATGCTATTCTCCACTTCCTCAACTCTATGCCCCAGCTCCTTTATCTCACCTCTGAGTTTGTCTCCGAGAGTAGCCAGCTCCGAGCGCATTGCTTTCAAATCGGATCGAATCTCTTGGATCCAGGCGCACAATTCCGGTAGTCTAGCATTCTCCGAGTCTCCACGGCCTTGCGTTGCAAACAGATCCCCCGAGGACGGGATCTCTCCACCGCGAGTTGGTCCGCCGTCTCCTCATGCGCTCGAGCCGCCATGTTTTTTTTTTACGCGTCGCTCTCAAACGCGAACTGCAAGAGATTGACGGGGTCTGCTCGCTTCTGCATGGCCATGTCGAATTCTCGCCACTCCGCTGCTTCATCAGCTGATTTTCTCCGGTTGCTCGCTGAGCCTACGCGGTCAAGAACGCTAATTATTGCGGTGGGCGTTCGGGAGCACGGCACTTAAGCGGCCATGTTCTCCGATGACGTCACTTCCTTGGACCGCTGCTTTTTAACATATTTATAAATGACCTAGAGATGGGAGTAACTAGTGAGGTAATTAAATTTGCTGACACCACAAAGTTATTCAAAGTCATTAAATCGCGAGAGGATTGTGAAAAATTACAAGAGAACCTTACAAGACTGGGAGTCTAAATGGCAGATGACGTTTAATGTGAGCAAGTGCAAAGTGATGCATGTGGGAAAGAGGAACCCAAATTATAGCTACGTCATGCAAGGTTCCACATTAGGAGTCATAGACCAAGAAAGGGATCTATGTGTCGTTGTTGATGATACGTTGAAACCTTCTGCACAGTGGAGCTGCTACGGCTAAGAAAGCAAATAGAATGTTAGGTATTATTAGGAAAGGAATGAAAAACCAAAATGAGGATGTTATAATGCCTTTGTATCGCTCCATGGTGTGACCGCACCTCGAATATTGTGGTCAGTTCTTGTCGCCGCACCTCAAAAAAGATATAGTGGAATTAGAAAAGATGCAGAGAAGGGCGACGAAAATGATAACGGGGATGGGATGACTTCCCTATGAGGAAAGGCTAAAGCAGCTAGGGCGCTTCAGCTTGGAGAAAAGGCGTATGACGGGAGATATGATAGAGGTCTATAAAATAATGAGTGGAGTTGAACGGGTAGATGTGAAGCATCTGTTTATGCTTTCCAAAAATACTAGGACTAGGGGGCATGCGATGAAGCTACAATGTAGCAAATTTAAAACGAATCAGAGAAAATTTTTCTTCACTCAACGTATAATTAAACTCTGGAATTCGTTGCCAGAGAATGTGGTAAAGGCGGTTAACTTAGCGGGGTTTTAAAAGGGTGTGGACGGCTTCCTAAAGAAAAGTCCATAGACCATTATGAAATGGACTTGGGGAAAATCCACTATTTCTGGGATAAGCAGTATAGAATGTTTGGTACTTTTTTGGGATCTTGCTAGGTATTTGTGACCTGGATTGGCCACTGTTGGAAACAGGATGCTGGGCTTGATGGATCTTTGGTCTTTCCCAGTATGGCAAAGTACTTATGTACTTATGAAGAGGGAAGACAAGGAGGGCATGTGTGGGAATGCTAGCATGAGTGACTGAAGCATACCAGAGATTTGCTTTGGAGCTCAGGCCTCGGACAATGGACATAGTCAGCTAGTGGGACTTGGGCATCTCTGCCAGCAAAGTTAGGACTCAATACCATCAGCAGTGGCAGTGGTGGGGGGGGGGGGGGGGGGAGACTTGACAGGAAATGTGGAGCGTAGGGGTTCCATGACCCAAGAAAGTTTGGGAACCACTGCAGTAAACATTGAAGTATCCAAATGTAACAATTCCAATGGGTCATCGGAGCTGTTTCATTTTGGATACTTCAATAAAGGTTGTGTGTAGAGCTCCAGTCTACTCAGTCTCATCTTCTTAGTCATCCCTGCTCATCTTATGTGCTGCTTACATTTCCAGGGTTTGGTTCTTCTCTTGTGTTCATAGAAACATGACAGCAGAAAAGACCATCCGGCTGATATTCAGCTGGCGGAGGCTTTATTCCCAGATACTCATAAGTACATAAGTAATGCCCAGCATCCTGTCCACGACAGCGGCCAATCCAGGCCAAGGGCACCTGACAAGCTTCCCAAACATACAAACATTCTATACATGTTATTCCTGGAATTGTGGATTTTTCCCAAGTCCATTTAGTAGTGGTTTATGGACTTGTCCTTTAGGAAACCATCTAACCCCTTTTTAAACTCTGCTAAACTAACCGCCTTCACCACGTTCTCCGGCAACGAATTCCAGAGTTTAATTATGCGTTGGGTAAAGAAACATTTTCTCTGATTTGTTTTAAATTTACTACACTGTAGTTTCATCGCATGCCCCCTAGTCCTAGTATTTTTGGAAAGCGTGAACAGACGCTTCACATCCACCTGTTCCACTGCACTCATTATTTTATTTTATATACCTCTATCATGTCTCCCCTCAGCCGTCTCTTCTTCAAGCTGAAAAGCCCTAGCCTCCTTAGTCTTTCTCTATAGGGAAGTCGTCCCAACCCCGCTATCATTTTAGTCGCCCTTCGCTGCACCTTTTCCAATTCTACTATATCTTTCTTGAGATGCGGCGACCAGAATTGAACACAATACTCAAGGTACGGTCGCACCATGGAGCGATACAACGGCATTATAACATCCTCGCACCTGTTTTCCATACCTTTCCTAATAGTACCCAACATATTCTATTCGCTTTCCTAGCCGCAGCAGCACACTGAGCAGAAGGTTTCAGTGTATTATCAACGACGACGACTCAATGCTGGTCCATCTCTAGCTCCGGCATTGAATATCACTTATGTGGTTAAGTGCAATATTGAGCATTTAACCGCATAGGATAACGGCATAAAGATAGGACTGCTTTTTAAGTGGCCCAATTTATGTTAGGCGGTTAAGCACTGAATACCGGTACTTTACTGCCTAAGTGCCGACTCCACCCAGGACCACTCACAAATTAGCCTGTTTAGGCTTAGGTGCTGTGGATTTTCAGCAGCTCAAGTGCAGTTGAATATTCACGGTTAGCTCCGGACAAGTAATTTAAACAGCCTGGAGCTTCTCCTGGCTGTTTAATCGCTTTGAATAGCAGGCAGCAGCTCAATTCATACCTGTTACTAAGCTCTACAATTTCTTCCTCTTCCTCTGCGACTGTGCCATGCGTCCTTAAATTCAGATTCCTTGCTACTTATCCCCCGAGATAAGCAATGGATTTCCTCAGCTCTACCTTTAATAATTGTTTATGGCCTTTCCTCCAAGAATTTGTTCAAATCTTTTTGAAACCCATTTTTATGCTACCTGCTTTTTCCAGAAGATGAAAACCAGACATAGTGGTAAAAGAGAGAAAGACAAGAGCAGCATTGCTAATAGAAGCATCAGTATCAAGTGGCTGTTCTGGACAAATATGAAGAAAAAGAAGATAATCAAGTACCTGAAGAGAGAGAAATAGTCCAGTTTGTATTTAGTTCCACAGGCTAGTGGAATAGAACTTCCAAGCAGATCTTGATATATTTCCCCTACATTCTACATGCTACGAACTCCAGAAGAAAGCTCTCTTTGGCAAAATGCAAGTATTAAAAGAAGCTTAATCAGTGAATTTGAGAGTCTGTGATTTTATCCAGCATGCACTGGCTTACAGTATGTCATGGTACAGACAAAGATCCATCAAGCTCAGCATCCTGTTTCCAACAGTGCCCAATCCAGATCACAAGTACCTGGCAAGATCCCAAAACAGTACAATACATTTTGTGCTGCTTATCCTACGTGGAGGGGAATAATCGAACGTCGCTGGCGATCTATTTTGGCGGCAGCGCAACAGCCGGCCGGAACCGTATTTTCAAAAAAGATGGCCGGCCATCTTTTTTTTTCGATAATACGGTGTGGGCCGGCGAAATGCCTTGGATTTCGCCGGGTTTGAGATCGCCACTCTTGTTTTTCCGCGATAATGGAAAAAACTGCCGGCGATCTCAAACCCGGCGAAATCCAAGGCATTTGGCCGTGGGAGGAGTCAGCATTTGTAGTGCAATGGTCCCCCTCACATGCCAGGACACCAACCGGGCACCCTAGGGGGCACTTCAAACATCTTTTTAAACAACCAAATTAGCTTCCAGGTGCATAGCACCCTTCCCTTGTGTGCTGAGTCCCCTAAATCCCCTCCAAAACCCACTGCTCACAAGTGTGCACCATTACCCTAGCCCTAAGGGCTGAAGGGGGGCACCTACATGTGGGTACAGTGGGTTTTGGGGGGTTTTGGAGGGCTCAACATTACCCACCACAAGTGGAACAGGTAGGGGGGGGATGGGCCTGGCTCTGCCTTTCTGCAGTCCACTGCAACCAACAACAACTGTTCCAAGGACCTGCATACTGCTGTCAGGGTGCTGGGTATGCCATTTGAGGCTGGCATACAGGCTGGCAAAAAAGGTTTGTATTTTAATAATTTTAGTGTGGGAGGGGGTTGGCGACCACTGGGGGAGTAAGGGGAGGTCATCCCCCATTCTCTCCGGTGGTCATCTGGTCAGTTGGGGCACCTTTTTGAGGCTTGGTCGTGAAAATAAAAGGACCAAGTAAACCCGGCGAAATACTGCTTATTGCCGGGATTTATTTTTCCATTATCCGCGAAAGCCGGCCATCTGGTAGCCACGCCCAAGCCTGCCCATGTCCCGCCTTCGCTTCGCCGCCAACACGCCCCTTTAAACTTTCGCCGGCTTTCGATTATACGCTTTTCGCCGCTTTTGTGAAATCGCCGGCCAAATCCCGATTTGTGTCGGGAAATAGCCGGCGATTACTTTTGATTATAAGCTGGATAGTAACATAGTAGATGATGGCAGAAAAAGACCTGCACGGTCCATCCAACAAGATAACTCATATGTGCTAATTTTGTGTATACCCTACTTTGATTTGTACCTGTGTTCTTCAGGGCACAGACCGTATAAGTCTGCCCAGCACTATCCCCGCCTCCCAACCACCAGCCCCTAGAAATAAGCAGTGCATTTTCCTCAAGTCCATCTTAATAATGGTTTATGAACTTTTCTTTTAGGAAGCTATCCAAACCTTTTTTTAAACCCCACTAAGCTAACTGCTTTTACCACATTCTCTGGCAATGAATTTCAGAGTTTAATTACACGTTGAAAGAAGAAATATTTTCTCCAGTTTGTTTTAAATTTACTACTTCTATTTTATAGACCTCTATCATATCTCCCCTCAGCTGTCTTTTCTTCAAGCTGAAGAGCCCTAGCTGCTTTAGCCTTTTCTCATAGGGGAGTCATCTCTTTATCATTTTCATGTGCAGAAAGATATCTCTTTTGGAGATATAACCTCCAAGAAAGACAGTTCTTAGCCATTTTTAGCCACATCATTCACTTTCACGGAGTTTCATGCCACTGCCATGTTCAGCACCTGCAAGCTGATTTCAGAAAACGGTGGTAAGTGATTGCCATGGCACTGACTGCTGCGTCAGAACTTGACCTGTTTAGTCAATGTGGGCCTAATCCAGGAACTGACGAATATCAGATTATAGTGAGGTTTCTGGAATCCAATAGCTTGTAGGACCTGAGACAGCATGGTTTTACAAGAAGTAGGTTTTGTCTGACAAATCTGATTAATTTCTTTGACTAGGTGACCAATCAGCTGGGTCAAGAGAACGCTAGATGTGGTACACTAAGGGGCCCTTGAACAAAGCATTGGTAAGCCCTACACGCTGTAAAAGAGAGGAAGGGAGAGTAGATGGCCTGGTTGGGCAAACTGGATAGGTTACATGGTCTATCTGCCTTCATTTTCTATATTTCTGTGCATGGCCGCTGAAAGTTACCTGAGTGCTGGCCAATATTCAGACCAGTGCCCGGATAATGAAGCAGATAAAATGTGTATAGTCTTTTTGCTGGCCTAATTTTCTCTGCTTTGTTAACGTTATTGATCTGAAAGTGACACCACTAATGGGACAAACTGCAGCTAGCACTGACTCCGTCCATGGACCACCCAGGCACTAAGTGGATAGTGTCACAGCAGTCTTGCTGGATTTTCATCAGTACTGTGCATTTATGTGCCCTCTTAAGCTGCTGAATACTGACCTGATGATTTTTCTACGGCCACTACTAAAAGAGACGGATGAGGGGAGATATGATTGAGGTCTACAAAATCTTGAGTGGTATAGAATGAGTAGAAGTAAATTGATTTTTTACTCATTCCAAAAGTATGAAGACTAGGGGACACTCGAGGAAGTTATATGGAAATACTTTTAAAACAAATAGGGTTTTAAAAAGGTTTGGACAAATTCCTGGAGGAAAGTCCATAGTTGCTTACTACTACTACTTATCATTTCTATAGCGCTACCGGGCGTACGCAGCGCTTCACACTTGAACATGGAGAGACAGTCCCTGCTCAATCTAATTATGACAGACAGACAGGACAAGTAAGGGATAAGGGTTAGGACAGACAGGACATATCAGGGATAGGGGACAGTTGAAGGTTTAGGTTTAGGAGTTAAAAGCAACATCAAAGAGGTGGGTTTTTAGCCTAGATTTGAAGATGGCCAGAGATGAGGCTTGCCCTGGGATTTGTAGTATGGAGTGTTGACACGATTTGGGTTTCTGCCAGGTACTTGTGATCTGGCTTGGCCACTGTTTGGAAAACAGGGAACTGGGCTAGTATGTCTACTCTTATGTTCTTATGTCTTTGTTTATTTCACTGTTTCCTTATAAACCAAAAATGCTTTTTGAGTGAAGAATAGTACCAGTTCATATAGAGCACACAAATGCTCTTCTCTCAAACTGTCACATGGACCATTTTATTTCTGTGGGCCCAGTGGCAGATGAGCAATAATGGCTTTAATGCACATCAACCATTAATAAATGAGCCCTACCAAGAAATATACATCCCTGGGTATATCAGTAGAGGTTCTCTCCTGGTTTACCTCATTTCTTTCTAACTGTTCCCTTCTCTGCTACTGCCAACTCCAGACTTAGCTCCTTCTGTCTTGCTGCGCCCTACGCCTGGAATAGACTTGCCTACGTCTTGCCCCATCCTTGACCGTCTTTAAATCTAGATTGAAAGCCCACCTCTTTAACATTGCTTTTGACTCGTAACCACTTGTATCCACTCGCCTCCACCTACCCTCCTCTCCTCTTTCCTCTACGCATTAATTGATTTGTTTGCTTTATTTTTTGTCTACTAGATTGTAAGCTCTTTGAGCAGGGACTGTCTTTCTTCTATGTTTGTGCAGCGCTGCGTACGCTTTGTAGCGCTATAGAAATGCTAAATAGTAGTAGTAGTAGTAGTAGTAGTAACCGTTCTTTCAAAGTCCTCGTCTAACTAGAAAACCCTTAATTGTGGGGTCCCCCAGGGATCAATTCTCTCATCATTATTATTCAACCTGTTTCTCAGCCCCCTTGCTACTCTTATTCAATCTACCGGCATTTCAACCTATTACTATTCCCGGTATTCCCTTCTTCCTCCCATTTAATTTCTCCACTTCAAGCCTGCCTGGATTCAGCTGCAACTTGGCTGATGGACATCGGCTTCTTCTCAATGTGGATAAAACAGTTGGGTATTGGTTCCCATACCCCCCGTCTACGCCACTCACACTATTTGGAACTCAAATCTCTCCAGTTAGCAGCTTCCGCTATTTAGGGATCATTTGGGACTCATCCCTCTCCTTTCTTGACCAAATATTTCACTTAACTAAGACCTCCTTCCTCTTATTCTGCCAACTGTGCGCTGTACGTCATCTGTTCAATGACAGCTATTTTCATGCCTTAATTCTTTCACTTTGTACTTCCCGGCTTGACTACTGTAACGTTGTATACACTGGGCTCCTCTGGTCCTCCTTAAAAAAGTTTCAATCCCTGCAAAATGTCGCCATTAAGTTGCTCTGTTTGGCTCGCTGCTCAGATCACACTACTCCATTATTAAATCGTTACTACTGGCTACCTGTTGACAAATGTATTACCTACAAGATAGCACAACTAACATTTAAGGCTCTTAGAACAGCCTCCTCGATTATCTAGCTTGCCTCACCATTCCAAGGATCTCATGTTCCATCAATGACCTTCATCTCGTGCTCCCTAGCCCTTGTCTTTGCACTTATATCTTTCCTAAAAAGAGAGAGAAAAAAGTGTTTTAAACTGCTCTGCAAATATTGTGATCTGACTGTGTGACCTGATTGTTTTCAAACTGCTTTATTGATATCTGAAAATCTGAAAAACTAGATTTCAGATTTCAAAATTGCCAGATAGTATTAGAACTCTCTTTCCTTGACTAATTGTGCTGAACTCTTCCCCTCCCCCATCCCACCTGGCTTTCTGCAGACAATCTAAAACGATTAGGAGGGGCTAGTGTCTGTTGAGAGCTGGGCAGCTTCAAGGTCCTGACTTGTCTCCTGCCTCCAGGAAGCTCACTCAGATAAGACTTGTGCTGGCTTTCTTCATGGATATTCCTACTCTAAAACTGTGCTTTTGGACATTTATGGTGCATTTTGTAACCTTGTCTTCCCCTTATCCCAACCAGCTGTGTAGATAAGTGGCTTAATACAGTTCTAGAGATAGGTTTTACAGCAAACACATTCCACACGTTTTATATTTTAACCCCCCCCCCCCCACCCTGCCCCTCATCCCACCCACCCCAAGACTTCCACTTCCTAAATAGCTTTCCTAAATACACTACTTATCACAAATTAACTCCACCCAAATACAAATCTCTCTGCCTATGGCTGAAGAGTAAAGTAAATCTTGCATACTATTAACCCCATCATAGCATACCTATTCATACCCAATAAATCAGGATGACTCTTATTCTCTGTAATAATTGTGGTGCTTTAGTTTCAAGGCCAATCATCTGGGCACTAAAGGCTTGTCCTGTATGTCATCAGCTCGTTACTTTAAAACAGGAGCTCAGTAAACTAAAGGAGGAATTAGATGCACTTAAAGCAGCTTCAAAGACTCCACAAAATCATACTGCACAGAATCAAACCAAATGCACACCACTGCCTCAAAGGATAAAACCACCAAAAAATAGATGGTTCACAGTAGGCTCAGGCAAACTTCGTTATGTGACACACAAGCATCTGCCCTCACAAGTGTTGCCCCTACAGAATTCTTTTGCGCCATTACAGCACTGTGATATTCCTGAAAATAGAACAGATGCAGAAGAAAAAGGAATGAAGGTGAAACAAAAAGATAGGAAGGTACCCAAAGGGTTAAGACACCCCCAAATCACTTATGTTGAAACACATACCAGGAAATGTAGATGGAATGCGATGACCACAAATGCTCGCAGTCTAAGCAGTAAAGTTCATGACCTTCAAGCCCTGATGGTGGAGGCAGACTTAGACGTTGCAATCACGGAGACGTGGCTAAATGGTTCCCATGAATGGGATGCAAACATACAAGGCTATAATCTATTTAGGAAGGATAGAGAGGGTCGAAAAGGTGGAGGAGTAGCTCTGTATGTGAGAAATGATATCACAGCGAAATGACAGGGACATGGGGAAAAGAAGAAGCGATATGGATCACCCTAAAAAGAGAGGATAGAACCTCAGTCCACGTGGGTGTTGTCTACAGACCCCCGACACAACTGGAGGAACTAGATAGGGATCTGATCGCAGATATTCAAAAGTTAGGAAAGAAGAGAGAGGTGCTGTTGCTGGGAGATTTCAATCTGCCGGATGTAGATTGGAAGGTTCCGTCGGCGGAATCAGAGAGAAGTAGAGAGATCATGGGTGCTTTCCAAAGTGTTTTGCTCAGACAAATGGTGACGGAGGGAGCGACGCTGGATCTGGTGCTCACAAATTGGGATAGCGTGTCAAATGTCCGAGTGGGTGCCCACCTGGGCAACAGTGACCATCAAACGGTTTGGTTTGATATGACGGCTGTAGTGGAGGGCGGCCACTCAAAACTCAAAGTCCTGGATTTCAAGCATGCTGACTTTACTAAAATGGGGGAATACCTGAGGAAGGAGATGATGGGCTGGGAGGAAGTACAAGAAGTGGAAGGACAGTGGTCAAGGCTGAAAGAAGCTATAAATAAGGCCACGGACCTTTATGTAAGGAAAGTAAATAAAAGCAAGAGAAAAAGGAAACCGATATGGTTCTCCAAACAAGTGGCTGAGAAAATAAAGGCTAAAGAGTTGGCGTTCCAGAAATACACAAAAACTCAAGAACAGGAACACGGGGAGGAATACCGGAGGAAACTGAAAGAAGCCAAGAGAGAGATACGTCTGGCGAAAGCGCAAGCGGAAGAACAAATGGCTAGAAATGTAAGGAGGGGTGACAAAAATTTCTTCAGGTATATTAGTGAAAGGAGAATCACTAAAAAGGGAATTGTGAGACTAAAAGTTACTGAGAACCGCTATGTAGATAGTGATGAAGAAAAAGCAAATTTGCTAAATAGATACTTCTATTCTGTTTTCACCGAAGAAAATCCTGGAGCAGGACCACGATGGACTGGTAAAAGTACAAATGAAAATGGAGCGGATACGGCATCATTTACAGAAGAGAGTGTGTATGAACAACTTGTAAAGCTAAAGGTGGACAAAGCCATGGGACCGGACAGAATCCACCCCAGGATATAGAGGGAGCTCAGAGAGGTTCTGGCGGGTCCTCTTAAAGATTTGTTTAATAAATCCTTAGAGACGGGAGAGGTTCCGAGGGATTGGAGAACGGCGGAGGTGGTCCCTCTTCACAAAAGTGGTGATAGGGAAGAAGCTGGAAACTACAGGCCGGTAAGCCTCACTTCGGTTATTGGAAAAGTAATGGAAGCGATGCTGAAGGAAAGGATAGTTAATTTCCTGGAAGCCAATAAGTTGCAAGATCCGAGACAACATGGTTTTACCAAAGGGAAATCGTGCCAAACAAATCTCATTGAGTTCTTTGATTGGGTGACAGGAGAATTGAATCAGGGACGAGCTATGGACGTAATCTACTTAGATTTCAGCAAAGCTTTTGTCATGGTTCCCCACAGAAGGCTTTTAAATAAACTGGATGGGCTGCAGATAGGACCCGAAGTGGTGAACTGGATTAGGAACTGGTTGACGGACAGACGCCAGAGGGTGGTGGTGAATGGAGTTCGCTCGGAGGAGGGAAAGGTGAGTAGTGGAGTGCCTCAAGGATCGGTGCTGGGGCCGATTCTGTTCAATATATTTGTGAGTGACCTTGCCGAAGGGTTAGAAGGTAATGTTTGCCTATTTGCGGATGATACTAAGATCTGTAACAGAGTGGACACCCCAGAGGGAGTGGAAAATATGAAAAAGGATCTGAAGAAGCTAGAAGAATGGTCTAAGGTTTGGCAATTAAAATTCAATGCCAAGAAATGCAAAGTGATGCACTTAGGGAATAGAAATCCACGGGAGACGTATGTGTTAGGCGGCGAGAGTCTGATAGGTACGGACGGGGAGAGGGATCTTGGGGTGATAGTATCTGAGGATTTGAAGGCAACGAAACAGTGTGACAAGGCGGTGGCCGTAGCTAGAAGATTGCTAGGCTGTATAGAGAGAGGTGTGACCAGCAGAAGAAAGGAAGTGCTGATGCCCCTGTATAAGTCATTGGTGAGGCCCCATATGGAGTATTGTGTTCAGTTTTGGAGGCTGTATCTTGCTAAGGTTGTAAAAAGAATCAAAGTGTGCAAAGAAAAGCTACGAGAATGGTATGGGATTTGCGTTACAAGACTTGCTGACCTGAACATGTATACCCTGGAGGAAAGGAGAAACAGGGGTGATATACAGACGTTCAAATATTTGAAAAGTATTAATCCGCAAACGAACCTTTTCCGGAGATACAAAGGCGGTAGAACGAGAGGACCTGAAATGAGATTGAAGGGGGGTAGACTCAAGAAAAATTCACGGAGAGAGTGGTGAATGCTTGGAATGCCCTCCCGCGGGAGGTGGTGGAGATGAAAACGGTAACGGAATTCAAACATGCGTGGGATAAACATAAAGGAATCCTGTTCAGAAGAAATGGATCCTCAGGAGCTTAGCCGAGATTGGATAACAGAGCCGCGGAGCTGGTGGTTGGGAGGCGGGGATAGTGCCGGGCAGACTTATACGGTCTGTGCCAATGGTGGGAGGCGGGGATAGTGCTGGGCAGACTTGTACGGTCTGTGCCCTGAAAAAGACAAGGTATGGTATACACAAAAAAGTGGCACAATTCTTGGGCAGACTGGATGGACCGTGCAGGTCTTTTTCTGCCGTCATCTACTATGTTACTATCCACCTTATAATTGAAAGAGAAAAACGCCTAGATTTCGACCCAAATCGGGAGATAGACGTTTATCTCACAAAAACGAATAAATCGGTATAATGGAAAGCCAATTTTGGATGTTTTCAACTGCACTCCATCGCGGAAGCGTACAAAGTTGACGGGGGGGTGTCGGAGGCGTGGCAAAGGTGGAACTGGGGCGTGGTTATTGGCCGAGGAGAGATGGGCGCCTTTCGCCGATAATGGAAAAAAAGTATGCGTTTGTAGCTAGAATTTAGGGCACTTTTCCTGGACCCTGTTTTTTCATGAATAAGGCCCCAAAAAGTGCCCTAAATGACCAGATTACCCCCAGAGGGAATCGGGGATGACCTCCCCTGACTCCCCCAGTGGTCACTAACCCCCTCCCACCACAAAAAATGAAGTTTCTCAACTTTTTATTTTCACCCTCAAATGTCATACCCAGCTCCCTGGCAGCAGTATGCAGGTCACTGGAGCAGTTGTTAGGGGGTGCAGTGGACTTCAGGCAAGTGGACCCAGGCCCATCCCCCCCTACCTGTTACAATTGTGCTGCTTAATGCTTAGTCGTCCAACCCCCCCAAACCCACTGTACCCACATGTAGGTGCCCCCCTTCACCCCTTAGGGCTATAGTAATGGTGTAGACTTGTGGGCAGTGGGTTTGGAGGGGGATTGGGGGGGCTCAACACACAAGGGAAGGGTGTTATGCACCTGGGAGCTCTTTTACCTTTTTTTTTGTTTTTGTAAAAGTGCCCCCTAGGGTGCCCGGTTGGTGTCCTGGCATGTGAGGGGGACCAGTGCACTACGAATCCTGGCCCCTCCCACGAACAAATGCCTTGGATTTATTCGTTTTTGAGCTGGGCGCTTTCATTTTCCATTATCACTGAAAAACAAAAACGCCCAGCTCACAAATTGTCGAATAAAACATGGACGTCTATTTTTTTCGAAAATACGGTTCGGTCCGCCCCTTCACAGACCCGTTCTCGAAGATAAATGCCCATGGAGATAGACGTTTTCCTTCAATTATGCCCCTCCATGTTACTACGAATCCATCAGACACAGTGTCTTCTTTTTTCTTTCTCCCTTTACCCGGAATTCTCTCCTACTGGCCCTTCTCAGCAAATCCTCTCTAAAAACCTTTAAAGCAAATTTGAAGAATTTCCTTTTCCAACAAACTTTCAGTAAGACAGGACTATGAGTGTCTTCCAGCAAGGATTTCTGTCCCACTCGTCTTTTCTCATCTCCCTTTCTCTCCCCTTCCATAACTTTTTAGTATGAGTGTGTATGTGTCCTATCATACTTTGGTGTTCCTTTCTTAGGGGGTCTTTTACTAAAGCTTAGCTTGAGTTATCTATAGCAGGGCCCATTGGAATAAAATTAGTGAAAAATTAAGCATCCCTCAAAAGCTTTGCAAATAAAAAAAAGTCCAACTTCTATGACAATATGACAATAAGAGTCAATATTTTTGATGACATCCATTAGAATGTTCCATGTAGCTGCCATATAAGAAAAAGATAGTTCAGGCATCTTTTTAAAACAAATTGCTTAGCAAATATAGTTCTCGGGGTTCAACACTACATTTCATTAATTACTAAATGGACTAGATTTTTCTGATAGGATCAAAAGACAAGATTGATTCAATTGTTATTGAGAAGGTTAGTTATGAACAAAGTAGAGCTATTTAGGAAAATGATAACAACTACTCTTTTTTGTGAATATGTCAGTTCTAAACTGATGTAGTCTAGATTTTATTTGCTGAAGTTTTTACAATTTTTTGGATGGCTCTAGGTGTTTTACCTAGTTTGTTTTTGATCTGCTTTGAACTCATTGAGTATTAGCGGAATACAAGAACAGATTGTAATGTAAGGTAAAAGAAGGAAACATCAGTATGGAATTCTGAGCTTGCCTTTGAACCGGCTTACTAGAAAAAATGCATACTAGTGAAAACTCTTCTGGTATGTCTCCTTGAAATGTATTTAAAAATGTCTATTCTCTGCCTAATAACTAAGCAGGGTACAAAATTACATACACAAATACACTAAAAATAAACCACAAGTAGAACATGTAGCCATAAAAGCAAAACAAGACATTTCAATGTCAATTCTCTCATGAAGTGGGAGCCAATGAAGTTCTCTAAAATGAGGAGACACATGCCCAAACTTAGACGTCTTAAAAATCATACAAGCAGCTGTATTTGGGACCAGTTGTAAATTCTTCAGTAAACCTACAGTAATTCCAACATAAAGGGGCCCTTTTACAAAAGTTTGGCAAACCTACCGCGGGTTTGCCATATAGCAATTTGGCTGTACCTCTGGGCTCCCAGGGGAGCCCTACAAGTAGTTCCTGCCCCTATCGCGTGCCATTTTTCTTCAAGAGGCAGGGGCACCCCTGGCAGTAAAATGGGAGCTTCTCTGGGAAATGGCCATGCAGCAAGTATTTAACTTCCTTCCTTCCTTTAATAAAAGCCTTTTGCCGACGATGGCAAAGGGGAGCCTCAGTGCGCGGCAGACCCGTGCGCCAATGCCATCGCAGGGCCCCTTTTTCCGCCGCTTGGTAAAAGGAGCCCAAAGTGAGTTATAATAATCAAGGTATGATAGCACAACAAATTGGGTTGGGTTAGAACTACAAAATGAGACCTGGTTGAACAATGAGACAGATCTCAATAAATTTCAGTACACTATTCACTTGAGGCTCAAAAATAAGCATTGAATCCAAAGTGACTCCCAGAATTCTGGAGGTATATTCAATTGAAAGTGAATCGGTGGGATTAAGGGCCACACGTTATAATGCCTTTGTATAGGTCCATGGTGCGACTGCACCTCAAATATTGTGTTCAATTCTGGTCACCGCATCTCAAAAAAGATATAGTGCAATTAGAAAAGGTAGAGAGAAGGGCAACGAAAATGATAAAGGGGATGGGACAACTTCCCTATGAGAAAAGGATGAAGTGTCTAGGGCTCTTCAGCTTGGAGAAGAGACGGTTGAGGGGAGATATGATAGAGGTCTATAAAATAATGAGTGGAGTGGAACAGGTAGACGTGAATTCTTTTATTTATTTATTTATAACCATTTAAATTTTTACAAGCGATAAAACAACTTGCTGGAAATACAGAGAAAGTAATATATAGGAATTATTTCAGTCAGGTAATTCTATTCTCTTCCTTAGACCACTAAATAGGGAGAGTGAAACAAGACAAGGAGATCAATTAAACAGTAAACAGAAAAAAAAAACATGGTATTAACCTGATTATCCCCAGATATTACTCATCTAATTCATTATTCCACATTGATCATCTGGTTGGCTTCTTCAAGGCCAATACGGTGTATAGTCAAATTGTCTATTATTAGTTAGAAATAGTACATCTGATTACATTCTTTCTCTTTTAAAAACCAGAAGTTATTTAACAATACATATACTTAAGTCTCTAATTCAAATCCCATTGATTAAAGTAATCCCAGTTTTCACAGGCTTCACTCCTTTAGACGTGAATTCTTTGTTTACTCTTTCCAAAAATACTAAGACTAGGGGACATGCGATGAAGCTACAAAGTAGTAAATTTAATACGAACTGGAGAAAAGTTTCTTCATCAATGTGTAATTAAACTCTGGAATTTGTTGCCAGAGAATGTGGTAAAGGCGGTTAGCTTAGCAGGGTTTTAAAAGGATGTGGACAGCTTCCTAAAGGAAAAGTCCATAGAACATTATTAAAATGACTTAGGGAAAATCCACTGCTTATTTCTGGGATAAGCAGCATAAAATATATTGAGCTTTTTGGGGATCTTGCCAGGTATTTGTGACCTGGATTGGCCACTGTTGGACTGATGGACCTTTGATCTGTCCCAGTGTGACAATACTTATGTACTTATGTACAATTAGGAAATGACTGATTCTGTGTTCCAAACCAGCGTAGTTTGGTCTTTGAAGGATTTAAGTTGCAAATGAAAACTGTTATCCCAAGATTGATCCTAAAGAATAAAAATGTAATCTGCCTATAAATAGAGAAACCCACCCCTTTCCAACGCAACTGAATTCAATGTACCCATAAAAACATTAAATATGGAAATAAGAACAAACCCTGGGGATCCCATAACTGGAGGTCCAAAAGTGTGAAAGATCACCTTGTACTTTCACCGCATATGAATGATGCTGAAGAAAATTCTTAAACCATTTCAGCACAATCCCTCCCCCATTTCCTAAACTAGTCAGTAAAGCTAATAAAATGTCATGGTCCACCATGTCAAAGGCTTCTGATAAACTGAACTAAGTACCCTTGTGGTTAATGCGGTTTTTGTACCATAAAATAGATGAAACCCATATTGATTGGGATGGAAAATGGAAAATGTACCTAAATAATCCATCAATTGCTTCGACACTATGGATTCAAAGAGTTTTGTAAATAATGGAATATTTGCAATTGGTCTGTAATTGGAAGGTAAATTAAGACTTAAGAGGAGTTTTCAAATTTATATGATTCTGAAATTTTTAAATAAATACAAAGATAAAAAAAAAGACTTTGTCCATTACTGATGGAAAAAAACCCCCATGTATTAAAAAATGATTCATTAAGGATGTAATCCATTGCACTACAGCGAAAGGAGGAGTCCTAAAAACTGAAGAAGGACTCGAGTCTAAAGACAAGATGACAAACTCAATTTAGAGAGCTAAAAACTTACTAAAGTTACAGGCACTATCGTAAAAGTCAACCAAACTCTGTCAACCGTTATAGAATAACTATCTCCCAAGTGAAGAGTAAAGGCCAGAGATGGAATATTGAAATTTGTACATAGGATTCTTTGAAGACTTACTATCTTTTCAGAAAAGTAAGTAGCCATGGAGGGGCATTTTCAATAAAACATCTAAGTCCAATTTTGGATGTTTTGCTAAAATGTCTGAAAATCAAGTGGTGAACATGGCCATTTCCAAACCTGAAAAACGTCTATCTTTTTGTTTCGAATATAGCAACTTCTTAGACATTTTCTAGACATTTTGTTCTTAGTGTGTCTATATTTTTGGACGATTTTCGAAAAAAAAAAAAGTCCAAGTGAAAAACACACTAAATGAAGCCATTGTGATGTAGCAGGAGCCAGCATTCTTAGCAGACTGGCCCACAGACCTCCCCACAGAGCAGTGGGGCACCCTGGAGGCACTGCAGTGGACTTCACATAAAAGAGCCTAGGCACATATCTCACCCTTACCCCCTTATATTGTATGTTGACCCCTCCAAAACCCACCAAAATCTTACTGTGCCCAACTATACGCCGCTACAGTAGCTCTTATGGCTGCAGTAAGGGTACAGTAGTTTTTTTTGGTGAGTTTTGGGGGGGCTGACACTTTCCACCACAAGTGTAACAGAGTGGATTATGGGCCTGGATTTCCTTCTCCAGTGTACTGCACTGACCACAAGGCTACTCCAGGGACCTGCTTGCTGCTCTAATAGAATTGGCCATAACAGTGGCGTAGCCAGAACGTAATTTTTGGGTGGGTCAGTGGGTAGGTTGGGTGGGCATGCATTTCCTCTTCCCTTCTCCACCCCACCCCCACCATCATCATCATGAACTTTAAAAGATAAATACTATAAATCTGAACCCCATCCCACCCCGACATTCCCATCTGACCCAGTCCCCACCTGCCTACCAGCTCCATGATCGACGAGCAGATGACCCTCGTCTTCCACCCGGCACCGAGTGTTTAAAAAAATGGAGAAACGCCTCGCGTCTGCTGTGCGCTGCTGTAAAGCAAGCAGCAAATCGTCTCGTCGCGTCGGCCCTTCCTTCACTGTGTCCCGCCCTTGCGGAAATAGGAAGTTACATCAGAGGGCGGGACACAGTGAAGGAAGGGCCGATGCGACGAAGCAATTTGCTGCTTGCTTTACAGCAGTGCACAGCAGACGCGAGGCGTTTCTCCAGGTTTTTTTTTTTTAAGGCTTGGTGCCGGATGGAAGACGAGGGTCATCTGCTCGACAATCATGGAGCTGGGAGGCAGGTAGGGACTGCAGCACCAACAGAGCACCCCCATCCCCTCCTGCTGACACCCGGGGCGGGGCAGACGTTGGCTGGACAGGCCTGGAGGGAAACTGGCTGGGCCTGGGCCCATCCAGGCCCGCCCGTGGCTACGCCCCTGGGCCATAACATCTGAAGCTGTCATAGAATTTGGTATGTACTGTTTCATTCACAACTTTGGGGGGGATGGGAGGGAGTCAGTAACCACTGGGGGAGTAAGGGGATGTCATTCCTTTATTCCTCCAGTGATTATTTAGGGCACTTTTTTCTGGCTTAGTCATTATTAGAAACAGGTCTAGACCAAAACATCCAACTTTTAGCCCGGGACGTTTTTGTTTTGTTCCATTATGGCAAAAAATGTTGTTTGGGATAATGTGGGATATAAATGTCACAAATAAATAAATTCATGCTAGGAAACTGAAAGTAGGAGAGGAACGTGTCTGGTACATGCGCACAAAGGTTTTGTGGTAAGCGTGGCTCTTGTGTGCATGTCCAAGCAAAACCAGAACTGCAAGTACACATCAGCGCTGTTCTTCTGCGCCTTTAAATATGAGTCTTACAAAAACTGCAATTAAAATTTTGAAAGGCTCATATTGAAGCACAGAACAACAGGCACCGATATGTGTTTTCAGGGCTGCCGAGAGACAGAGCCGGGGCAGGACCGCCACCGGGCCTCCCCACTCAGGACACAGTCACAGTTGCCGCTCCTCCCTCGCTCGCTGGTTCGGGCTGCCACTGCCTGCCATGCATGTAGCTAGATTTGAAAGATTTGGGGGTCTGGAGCCGAAAGTGGGGGGGGGGGGCACATTTTGCCACACCTCCCTACCCCCCACCACAACGCCACATACCTTGGCTGGCAGGGGTCCCCAATCAATCCCCACCAGCAGAAGCCTCCTTCCAGCGCTGTTCTCCGTCGCATTGCCTGCCCTCACGACGTGAGCAGGGTAGGCAATGGGGTGGTGAACAGAGCTGGAGGAACGCTTCTGCTGGCGGGGCTTGGGGACCCCCGCCAGCCAAACCAGGGGCCTCGAATCCAATTTGGAATCCTGTCTCTCCTCCCCGGCCTCTAAGGGGGGCCCAGTGCCTGCCTTTCTCCTGCTCCTGTCGGGACCTGGGTCATTGCGTTCACACAATCACACACGTTCCATCAGGAGCAGGAGAGAGACAGACGGTGCTGGGGTCTGTCTCTCTCCTGCTCCTGACGGAACGTGTGTGATTGTGTTAACGCAGCACCGGGTCCCCCTTCGAGGCTGAGCCATGGAGAATCTTTCCCCCCTTCCCCCCCTTCTCAGCGGCCCTGTGTGCTTTCACTTTTTCTTTTGCTCAAACTCACACACATTTCTCACTTTCAGCACTTAAAACCTTCACGGGCGTCTTTCCACTTGCAAGAGAGGACAAACCCCCAGAGTTTAATGTGACAAGAAATCTTCTTCTGAAAACCCTCAATGCTACTCCTGAGCTGGCAGTAAGTTTTCTGCGTACAAGGCCATCGTTTGCTTCTGCGAATTACTAACTGACCTCATTTGCATCATTTAAATGCCTTTCAATACAAGTTGCACACCAATATTCAGCCCACACCTTAACACCCGTGCTCCAGCCCTTGAACATTCTATGTGCACAAATCAGGCTCAAACTCCTTTTACCACTGGCCTTAGACTTTGAACATCAGATATGGAGGTGCTGCTGCTGTATTTTTTCATCCTTCTTTACTGTGATTTGGTGGTTAAACATTTTCCATGTATAATATGTTTTGTTTTCTAGTGTTAGCTGTATGTGTTATTACCCTATGCACAGTGTTAGAGGGCGAGAGATTTCCAGTGAAGTGCATTACAGAAAGAAGCTAGTGCAGCTGGGAATCAGGCTGAGGTCTAGACCCTCACACACAGCCGGCCTTGTGGTACTAAAAAAACGGCTACCAACTCTGGGAGCAGCGAGGGAAGGAACTGAACAGGGATATTTTGGATAAACAAAATATTCCTTCAGTCGTGTTCATATTTGTCTCTTTTTTTGTTGAAAATGTAATAAAACTCTGAGCAGGAAATAGAATTGATTCCATGCAGTTCTATGAAATAAACTGCTGAACAGGAGGGGTATTGTCTGACCTGGCCTGTGCTTGCCAACACGCAGGCCCTTCAGAAGGCAGTGTTATTTTTTTGTTAGGAGGGGGGAAATTAAAAGAAAGAAGAATTTGTGCTTCACACAGACCAGGAATCCGATGATGGGAAGGTATAAAAAAACATGGCAGGCTGCAGTGTCTTAGGGGGCGTTAATGAGGTGGCATTTACAAAGCCTAGGAGGAGGTAGGAGGGAAGGTCAGAGGGACCCAAAGTGGTCTGGTGCCATGTTACAACCACAGCTCCAAGCAAAACATAGCAGACCCGAGGAGGGGAAGGGCTCTGGGCTGCTATGAAAGAGCTTCTGTATGCCCTGCTTGTGAGAGTGGAAAATAAAGCCAGTTTGGTGGTATTTAATGGAAGTCAGAGAACGAAGGCGCGTGTGTGTCTGTTTCTATCAAAGCAGTTCTGGGTCCTGGTTTGAAAAAGATTCTGTGCCAGTAGAAAAATGTTTTGAGAACAGGGACCCTGTGTTAGCACGTAAGCATGCACTGCATTGTCTGTATTTTCCCCATCTCTCTCTGTGGGTGTAGTGTGCCTGCATGTATTTAATTTAGATTGTAAGCTCTTTGAGCAGGGACTGTCTTTCTTCTATGTTTGTGCAGCGCTGCGTATGCCTTGTAGCGCTATAGAAATGCTAAATAGTAGTAGTAGTAGTAGTAGTTTAATTTGATATTTTTATTCCTCTTTGTACAGGGACATTTCTTGTTCCAGGTGCATGAAAAGAAAAGAGAGAGTAGTGCTGTAACTCACCAACAAAAAGCATAAAGAAAAATACCAAAAAGAGACACAAAGCACCAGAATGGAAAAAGTTTAATAAAATCACAGAACACCAGACATGGCCATGTTTCATTCAGAGGGCTGCAGACATAAACTAAGGAACTAAATAAGACAAAAGACATCAAATTATAGATAGTTTTATTTATTCTGTGACACATTTCAAATGTTATGCTCTCAAGATAGGACACTTCAAATGTACCATTAAGACTTCACACACCAGATTCTCATTGCACTATTAAGATGTCGTGCAGGGAGACCAATCACTCTTCAAGAAAATATATTTCCTCCTATTTGTTTTAAAATTATTTCCATGTAATTTCAATGAGAGGCATATTTTCAAAGCATTTAGACTTACAAAGTTGTAAGTTCCATAGTAACTTATGGAACTTTGTAAGTCTGGTGCTTTGAAAATGAGCCCCTCGTGCTTCCTGATCTTTCGACTTTTTAAATGAGTGAAAAATGGATTCACCTCCACCCGCTCCACACTCAGGATTTTGTAGTGGAGGAGACCAAAACTAGAAGTTTCATGCCAAAAGTGTAAAAATGCCTTTATTGGATCTTCACCAAGACTCAACACGAATCGTATTTCGGTCTACATGGCCTGGCATCAGGAGTCTAAAATAATATAATGAAATACTGAATAAGAAAATAGAAGATATATAATTACAAAATATAACAATTAAACATCCATAAAATGAAACTGATAAACTGAGACATCCAAGTTTAAAATAATGTTACACCCACTGCAAATAAAAGCACAAAAAAAGCATGAAATTCTCTGAAAACGCTATGAATACATGTAAATAAAAAGGAACATTTAAAGCATACATGAATAAATAAGAACTAGAAACATACATAAATGGATTCTCTACCTAGAAGATCAGTAGTCGACAAAAAAAAAATAATGCAATTAAATGTTCCATTGGATAACCTGGAAAAAGAGATATTTGGAAATTGTGATAAAATACCCCAAAAAAGGAAAGAGAGAATTAGACATAGAAAAGAAAGAAATAGCCCAACAAAAAAGTTGCCAAGAAACCATTAATGGACAAAATTACACTCAGGTGTCCAAGCAAAAAAGTAAGACAATGAAAGAGTCCGTGACCAAGCAAAATAATCGCTATTACTAAACTGACAAAAAGAAGAAGAACCATTCTTGCATTAATTACTGAAAAAACTACAAACAACCAAGTGAACAAACAAATAGATGATGGCAAAAGAAAATATGAGAAAAGCAATATTCAGCTAGGTAAGTGCACTAGATAACATTGAGGGGCATAATCGAACGTCGCTGGCCAAATAGATCACCGGCGATCTATGTTGGCGGCGGCGCTACAGCTGGCCGGAACCGTATTATCGAAAAAGATGGCCGGCCATCTTTTTTTTTCGATAATACGGTTTAGCCCGGCCAAATGCCGTGGAGTTCGCTGGGTTTGTTTTTCAGCGATAATGGAAAGTTATGTCGGCCATCTCAAACCCCAGCCAAATTCAAGGCATTTGGCCGTGGGAGGAGCCAGCATTTTTAGTGCACTGGCCCCCCTGACATGCCAGGACACCAACCAGCCACCTAGGGGTCACTGCGGTGGACTTCAGAAAAGCTCCCACGTGCATAGCTCCCTTACTTTGGGAGCTGAGCCCCCCCCCCCCCCAAACCCACTACCCACAAATGTACTGCACCTACTAAAATTGCTCCAGGAACCTGCATACAGCCTCTAGGACTTATTGCTGAAGACTAATCTCTCTGGAAAAAGTCCTTTCTTGAAATAAGCACGTTTACTCACAGTTAACTGCAGATCAGAGGTTGTGCCCCACTGGCAAAGAGTCCCCTGGTACTAAGATTAGCAGTAGGTCAGAGCTGGCACAATGATGTACAATGCCCTCTTTCAGAAACCATTCAAGGTAAGAACTACATTCTCTAACGTGGGTAACACAGGAAAGGGAACTAAAACTGGCTTACAAAAATGGCCACTACCGCATGGACTACAACAGGAAACAAAACAGGGCACACTCTGACCTAGTTAGCAGGGGGGAAAAGCACCATGGGAGTAGAACCCAGTACCCTACACCCACCACAATGCATTGCTAATGTGACTCTGCAGGGCATCTAACAGAAAAGGTGTCACACTCACCTGAGAGCCACATCGCAACCAGGGAAAGGCTGTCGGAGGATACAACACATTCTGCTGTCATGGAGGTGGGTACGGCATTTGAGGCTGGCATACAGGCTGGTAAAAAAGGTTTTTAGTTTTATTTTTTTTAGTTTGGAAGGGGATTGGTGACCACTGGGGGAGTATGGGGCGGTCATACCCCATTCCCTCCAGTGGTCATCTGGTCAGTTGGGGCACCTTTTTGAGGCTTGATCGTGAAAATAAAAGGACCAAGTAAAGTTGGCGAAATACTGCTTAACGCCGCTTTTTTTTTTTTCCATTATCGGCGAAAGCCGGCCATCTGGTAGCCACGCCCATGCCCCACCTTCACTAATCTACCAACACGCCCCCTTGAACTTTCGCTGGCAAAGCGACGGGAAGCGGCGATGCTGTCAAAAATGCTGCTTTTGATTATACCAATTTCGCTGCTTTTAAGAAATCGCCGGCCATCTCCCGATTTGTGTCAGAAGATGGCCGGCGATCACTTTCGATTATAAACTGGATTATGGCTTACATATCACTATTAGACAAGCGCATCTCAATAAGTGAGCTAAACAAGAGAAAGAGAACCCTGAAACATCTGTTGCAAAGAATCAATTTTTAAATTATATAAATAAAAAAGTGAAAACATTAAGCCTGAACAAGATTCATAAAGTTTACCTCACAATAAAAATTGTAATGATTGCTGCTGCAGTTCTGCAAATAGCAAGCGGTGCGTGTAACAAAGTCGAGAATATAAAATGAGCGGGTGACGTATTGCTGACGTGGAGGGGCTTAATCGAACGCGAACGCCTATCTCCATGGGCATCTATGTCCAAAAACAGGTACGTGAAGAGGCGGGACAGACCGTATTTTCGAAAAAATGGATGTTTTTCAGCTGGGCGTTTGTTTTTTTTTAGCGATAATGGAAACTAAAAATGCCCAGCTCAAAAACGTCCTAATCCGAGCCATTTGGTCATGGGAGGGGCCAGGATTTGTAGTACACTGGCCCCCCTGATATGCCAGAACACCAACTGGACACCCTAGAGGTCAGTGCGGTGGACTTCAGAAAAAGCTCCCACATGCGTGGCTCCCTTACCACGGGTGCTGAGCACCCAACCCCCTCCCCCAAAACCCACTACCCACAAATGTACAACACTACCATAGCTCTTAGGGTTGAAGGGGGCACCTACATATGGGTACAGTGGGTTTTGGAGACCTCCCATTTACCAGCACAAGTATTACAGGTGGGGGGGGGGGGATGGGCCAGGGTCCACCTGGCTGAAGTGCACGGCGGTACCCACTAAAAGTGCTCCAGGGACCTGCATACACGCAGACCTCTAGGACTTGTTGCTGCTATATAACATTGGCACACCAGTTGACACCTGAAGACTAATCTCTATTGGAATAAGCACGCTTACTCACAGTTAACTGCAGATCAGAGGTTGTGCACCACTGGCAAAGAGTCTCCCTGGTACTGAGATGAGCAGTAGGTCAGAGCTGGCAGAATGCTGTACAATGCCCTCTTTCAGCCACATTCAAGGTAAGAACTAAGTTCTGTAACGTGCCTAACACGTGAAAGGGATCTAAAACTGGCTTACAAAAATGGCCACTACCTCATGGACTACCAGAAACACAACAGGGCACACTCTGACCCAGTAAGCAGAGGGAAAAGCACCATGGGAGTAGAGCCTACCAACTACCAACATCGTGAGCATTTGCCACAAGCTAGTGGAATCACGGAGCCCAATACCCTACACCCACCACAATGCATTGCTGATGTGACTCTGCAGTGCGCATAACAGAAAAGGTGTCACACTCACCCAAGAGCCACATCAGAACCAGGGAAAGACTGTCACAGGATAGAACACATTCTGCTGTCATGGAGGTGGGTATAGCATTTGAGGCTGGCATAGAGGCTGGAAAAAAAGTTTTTAAAGTGTTTTTGTTTGGTGGGAGGGGGTTAGTGACCACTGGGTGAGTCCAGGGAGGTCATCCCCGATTCCCTCCAGTAGTCATCTGGGCAGTTGGGGCACTTTTTTGGGACTTGTTCGTGAAAAAAAAGGGTCCAAAAAAAGTGACCCAAAATCGCGGTAAAAACACCCTTTTTTTGTTATCAGCTAAAGACACCCATCTCTCCTCGGCCGATAACCACGCCCCAGTTCCGCCTTCACCACGCCTCTGACACGCCCCCGTCAACTTTACCCGTTTCCGCGACGGATTGCTGTTGGAAACACCCAAAATCAGCTTTCGATTATACCGATTTGGGCGCCCACTGGAGAAAGACGTCCATCTCCCGATTTGGGTCGCAATATAGGCGTTTTTCTCTTTCGATTATAAGCAGGATAATGGAGCAAAAAAAATAAAAATTCAAATCAGAGCTCCAAAATAATTAACCTGCTCTAAAAATGAAAGAGGATAACTAACTTGATTGACTTACCCAGGAATGCTAAAAGATCATCCCGCACATTCCCTAATCTTCACTTCCCCAGTTGCAAAGGTCTAAAATACAAACTAACACATGCGTCAAACTTTTCCTACTTGAGTGCACAGTTTTGGAATGCACTGCCGCGCAACTTAAAAACAATCTACGAACTAACTAACTCTCGTAAATTTCTGAAGACCCATTTCTTTAATAAGGCATACCACAAAGATCAACAAATGTAAATGTAACACAGCTCCTCCTACCTATATTCAGAATTATTTTCATATAACTGCTTGTTTAAATCTGCCTGTTTAAATTTCTACTATGCTATTTCTACTATTTCTACTATGCTACTGCTAGTGATATGCAACTTATCCTTAAAATCGAGCGTGGTACCGGAAGATTGGAGGGTGGCCAATGAAACGCCCATTTTTAAAAAAGGCTCCAGGGGAGATCCGGGAAATTATAGACCGGTGAGTCTGACGTCGGTGCCGGGGAAAATGGTAGAGGCTATTATCAAAAACAAAATTACAGAGCACATCCGAGAACATGGATTACTGAGACCGAGTCAGCACGGCTTTTGTGTGGGGAAATCTTGCCTGACCAATTTACTTTAATTCTTTGAAGGAGTAAACAAACATGTGGACAAAGGGGAGCCGGTTGATATTGTGTATCTGGATTTTCAAAAGGCATTTGACAAGGTACCTCATGAAAGGCTACAGAGGAAATTGGAGGGTCATGGGATAGGAGGAAATGTCCTATTGTGGATTAAAAACTGGTTGAAGGATAGGAAACAGAGAGTGGGGTTAAATGGGCAGTATTCACAATGGAGAAGGGTAGTTAGTGGGGTTCCTCAGGGGTCTGTGCTAGGACCGCTGCTTTTTAATATATTTATAAATGATTTAGAGATGGGAGTAACTAGCGAGGTAATTAAATTTGCTGATGACACAAAGTTATTCAAAGTCGTTAACTCGCGACAGGATTGTGAAAAATTACAAGAGGACCTTACGAGACTGGGAGACTGGGAGACTGGGCGGCTAAATGGCAGATGACGTTTAATGTGAGCAAGTGCAAGGTGATGCATGTGGGAAAAAAGAACCCGAATTATAGCTACGTCATGCAAGGTTTCACGTTAGGAGTTACGGACCAAGAAAGGGATCTGGGTGTCGTCGTCGATAACACACTGAAACCTTCTGCTCAGTGTGCTGCTGCGGCTAGGAAAGCGAATAGAATGTTGGGTATTATTAGGAAAGGTATGGAAAACAGGTGTGAGGGTGTTATAATGCCGTTGTATCGCTCCATGGTGCGACCGCACCTTGAGTATTGTGTTCAATTCTGGTCGCCGCATCTCAAGAAAGATATAGTAGAATTGGAAAAGGTGCAGCGAAGGGCGACTAAAATGATAGCGGGGATGGGACGACTTCCCTATGAAGAAAGACTAAGGAGGCTAGGGCTATTCAGCTTGGAGAAGAGACGGCTGAGGGGAGACATGATAGAGGTATATAAAATAATGAGTGGAGTGGAACAGGTGGATGTGAAGCATCTGTTCACGCTTTCCAAAAATACTAGGACTAGGGGGCATGCGATTAAACTACAGTGTAGTAAATTTAAAACAAATCGGAGAAAATTGTTCTTCACCCAACGTGTAATTAAACTCTGGAATTCATTGCCGGAAAATGTGGTGAAGGCGGTTAGCTTAGCAGAGTTTAAAAAGGGGTTGGACGGTTTCCTAAAGGACAAGTCCATAAATCGCTACTAAACGGACTTGGAAAAATCCAAAATCCCAGGAATAACATGTATAGAATGTTTGTACGTTTGGGAAGCTTGCCAGGTGCCCATGGCCTGGATTGGCCGCTGTTGTGGACAAGATGCTGGGCTCGATGGACCCTTGGTCTTTTCCCAGTATGGCATTACTTATGTACTTATTTAATCTCTACTATGCTATACAATTTTTACATTGGGTCTGTTTTCTAATCTATTTCTACCAACAATGATACATTGTAAGCCACATTGAGCCTGCAAAAAGGTGGGAAAATGTGGGATACAAATGCAATAAATAAATAAATAATGCAATAGAAAAAGAATATAAAATGCAAGGTGGCTGAGACAAAAAAAAAACCCCAAAATGAACATAAGAATAGCCATACTGGGTCAGACCAATGTTCCATCTAACCAGTATCCTTCTTCCAGCTGTGGTCAATCCAGGTCATAAGTACCTGGCAGAAACCCAAATAATAGCAATATCTAAAAAGAAACCTAACCAAACTATAAACCAGAATCAAAAAGTATAGAAACAAGAGGAATTTAAAAGTCACTTCAACTGTACATCGGAACCAATTGTTCTACAAAACTGTAGAGAAACAAAATGGAAACCAATGTAAAGGAGAAGAGCAATAAAGATATATCAGGAGTGCCTATCCAAATGTATGCAGTGAAATCAAATAGTCTAAGTGAGGATTGTGTATAAGTGACCCAGATATACACATATTTGAAATTCAAACCATGAGGTGCAAGAGTGTTCAATAAATATATTAACCATTGTTCCTCATATAACAGTTTAATGTCAATCTCCACCAACCATGTTGTTTATTTGCAGTGAGTGCAACATTCTTTTAAACTTGGATGTCTCAGTTTATCGGTTTCATTTTATAGATGTTTAATACTTGTTTTATCTTATAAAGGGCTTTTTTTGTAGGGGTACTTGGGTGTCTGCTAAAATTGACCCAAGGACCCCAAGTTTTAATGAAAGAGCTCAGGCTCTACACACCAATTCTGCCTTGTCATAGGTTCTGTGACTGGTTGCAGGGGGCCTGGCTATTGTGGGGTGGATCCCTCAGTGATCACCCCACCCTTGAAGGGTAGCCTAGCATTTGAGTACCGGCACCTTTTTTGCTAGAAAAGATGCACTGATCTTATAACTGTATATCTTCTATTTTCTTATTCAGTATTTCATTATATTGTTTTAGACTCCTGATGTAGGCCATGATCATGTTGAGTCTTGGCGAAGATCCAGTAGTCATTTTTACACTTTTGGCATGAGACTTCTGGTTTTGGTCTTCTCCACTGTTTTTCTTGTTCTGTGTGGGACCCATGGAGGGTAGTTCTTCTGTTTTTTTTTGTTGTTCATTTGGTTCTTAAATTCTTACCCCATCTGCCATATAGGAATCAAGCTCTGCAGATTGTGCAAAATGCAGCAGCGTGGCTGCTTGTGGGTACAAATATTTATTTATTTATATTTGGTCATACCTTTTCAGTAGTAACTCAAGGTGAATTATATTCAGGTACACTGGATATTTCCCTGTACCTGGAGGACTTACAATCTAAGGGGTCCTTTTACAAAGGCACGCTGAAAATTGGCTTGCGGTAGTGTAGGCGTGGGTTTTGGGCAGCGCCGATCCATTTGTTAGCGCGCCTATAAAAAAGGCCTTTTTTTGCCGAAAATGGATGTGCGGCAAAATCAAAATTGCCGCACATCCCTTTTGAGTCTGAGACTTTACCGCCAGCCATTGTCCTAGCGGTAAAGAATCCGGGCGGTAATGACCTACGCGCGTCAAATGCCACTTGGCGTGCGGCCGAAAATAAAAAATATTTTTCAGACACGCGCCAAAACTGAAATTACTGTAAGAGCCATGTGGTAACTCCATTTTGGTGCACATTGGGCATGCATAGACACTTATGCAGCTTAGTAACAGGGCCTCTAAGTTTGTACCTGAAGCAACTTGTCCAAGATCACAAGGAACAGCAGTGGGATTTCAACTGGCCACCTCTAGGATGTCAAGATCAGTGCTCTAACCACTAGGCCACTCCTCCACTCCACATGCTATGTGGTAAATAGGTCTGACCATATTACTCCAACTTTAAAAAGCCTATATTGGTTACCGATAAAGTATCTTGTGCAGTATAAAGCATTAAATTTGATTATCAACGAGTCTATGGTGAAGTAGCTCAATATTTTGTAGATAATCTGACCATGTATAAACTTCAAAGAGCATTGCACTCAGAGGGAATGAAACGACTTAATGTGCCTACATGTCTTTTATCAGAGACATGGAAGCGTCCTTTTTCAATTGCCAGACTTGTGGAATCATCTTCCTGGTTATTTAAGACTGTGTTCTAATCTGCAACATTTTAAGAGACTTTTGAAAACTTGCTTTTGTTTATGGACGGTTTATTTTTGATCTTTCTCTGACAGTTCTGCCTAGTAAGTCTGTTTCTGTGCTGAAATTATTTGCATGATTTGAATGATGTTGTTTTATGGAGTCTATTGTGTCTGTTTTGCTTTTATGAACGTTCTTTTGTAACCTGCTTTAGTATTAAAGCGGGATGTACATTTCTGAAATAAAATAAATAAAAACAGCCTAGACTTAGGGGCCTCTTTGCGCTCAATGTGCGTCAATTTTGTGTTACCACGTGGCCCTTGCAGTAATTTCATTTTTGACACATATCCACAACATGCATCGGAAAATATTTGTATTTTCTGGCGTGCGGGTAGCAATCATGTGGTAATCATGTGGTAATCATCCTACTGAACGTATCATAAGAGACTTCGTGGCTTTGGGTCAGAGGGTGAAGCATCTAGGTGCGCAGGTGGTGTTTTCATCGATCCTCCCTGTCGAGGTAAAGGTCGAATAAGAGAAGCTTGCATCTTGGAGATAAATGCGTGGCTGCGTGGTTGGTGCCGACGAGAGGGCTTTGGTTTTGTAGACCATGGGATGATTTTCCAAGAGGCACTGAGCAGTGATGGTGTCCATCTGTCAAGGAAGGGAAGGAGTGTCTTCAGCAACAGGCTGGCTAAAGTACTAAAGAGGGCTTTAAACTAAAATTGATGGGGATGGGTATAAAAGGCCATGAAGCCATAATTAACCCCAAGGAAGGTAGGACATCTAATTCCTCTATAGAAGTGAATAAAAAGAGTAAAGTCTGGAGAGCCTTGTATACCAATGCCCGTAGTATGGGAAACAAATTTCTAGAACTTGAGGTTACAATGATGGAAGCGGACTTGGATTTAGTGGCGGTCACGGAGATGTGGTTCACGGAGAACCATGACTGGGATGTTGCTATACCTGGCTATAATCTATTCAGGAAGGACAGAGTAGGAGAAAAGGGTGGAGGTGTGGCATTATATGCTAAGAATGATATCCAAGTGACAGAACTGCAGGACATATGGGGTAGGGAAGAAGCACTGTGGGTTAAACTGGAAAGAGGGAAAGGAAAATGTATCTATATCGGAGTGATATACAGACCTCCCTCACAGTCGGAGGAACTGGACAGGGACTTAATTGAAGACATCTGCAAGATAGCTAGGAAAGGGGAAGTACTACTGATAGGTGACTTCAATGTGCCGGATGTTGATTGGGGTGTCCTGGCTGCAGGGTCATCTAGAAGCAAAGAGATCTTAGATTCCCTACAGGAAGAATTGTTCCAGCAGTGGGTAACGGAACCGACGTGGGATGGAGCTGTTCTGGACCTGGTGCTTACGAATGGAGAGTATGTTTCTGATGTCAAGGTGGCGGACCATTTGGCATCTAGTGATCATCGTATGGTATGGTTCAATATTAAAACAGAAGAGAGGGCTCACTGAAGATTGAAGGTCCTGGTTTTCAAAGGAACTAACTTTGTTGAGATGGGGGAATTTCTCAAGGAACAGTTAGCGGGACGGGAACAGCTGAAGGATGTAGAACAGCAATGGACAAGACTGAAAGGAGCTATATTAAAGGCAACTAACCTTTATGTTAGAAAATTACATTAAAAAAAAGATTAGACTACTGCAATGTAGCCTATGTAGGAGTTTCCTCCTGACTATTAAAATGCTTTCAGACATAACAAAAAAAAAAAAAGAAAATTACATAAAAGTAAGAGGAAAAGAAGGCCTCTCTGGTACTCGAATGTAGTAGCTGAAAAGATAAGGGAAAGGAGGCTAGCCTTTGCTCAATATAAAAAGACTCAGAAAGATGAAGACAGGAGCGAACACCTAAATAAGCGAAGAGAAGCTGGAAAAGCTATCAGGAAAGCGGAGCGGAAAATGGAGGAAAAGACAGCTAATACAGTAAAATTGGGGGACAAGACCTTTTTCAGATATGTAAGTGACAAGAGGAAGTGCCATAATAGCATTTTGAGGCTCAAAGCTGAGGGAGAGAAATATGTGGAAGATGATAAGGATAAAGCTGAACTGCTTAACGATTATTTTAGCTCTGTGTTCACGAATTAAAAACTGGGGGTAGGGCTGCAGAAAACAAAGGCTAAAGGGGATGGATGTATTACCCGTTTACGGAAGACTGTGTTCGTGAGGGACTTGCCAAACTAAAAGTAGACAGAGCGATGGGGCCTGATGGGATATACTCGAGGGTGCTTAAGGAACTTGGAGAAGTTCTGTCGGCTCTGCTGACGGACCTCTTCAATGCTTCCTTAGAAACTGGAGTGGTCCCGGTGGACTGGAGAAGGGCAGATGTGGTTCCTTCGCACAAGAGTGGAAGTAAGGAGGAGGTAGGGAATTACAGACCTGTCAGTCTGACCTCAGTGGTGAGTAAGCTAATGGAAACACTTCTAAAGAGGAGGATTGTGACATTTCTTGAACTACATGGAATGCGGGATCCAAGGCAGCATGGCTTCACTAGTGGCAGGTCGTGTCAGACGAATCTGACTGCCTTCTTCGACTGGGTGACCAAACAGTTGGATGTGGGAGGGGCGCTTGATGTGGTATGCTTGGATTTCAGCAAAGCCTTTGACACGGTTCCGCACAGGCGACTGATAAATAAATTGAGTGCCCTCGGTGTGGGACCTAGAGTAACTGAGTGGGTAAAAAATTGGTTGAATGGTAGGAGACAGAGGGTGGTGGTAAATGGAGTTTGCTCTGAAGAAAAGGAGGTTGTCAGTGGAGTACCACATGGATCGATCCTAGGGCCGGCTCTTTTTAACGTCTTTGTGAGCGATATTGCTGAAGGGCTGTCTCTTTGTGAATGATACTAAATTCTGTGACAGGGTGGACACCCTGGAGGGTGTGAATGACATGAGGAAGGATCTAGTGAAGCTAGAGGAATGGACCGATATTTGGCAACTAAGGTTTAATCCCAAAAAATGCAGGGTCATGCAATTGGGTCGCAAAAATCCGAGGGAATGGTACAGTATAGGGGGTGTAGTGCTTCAGTGTGCGAAGGAAGAGCGGGACTTGGGGGTGATTGTGTCTGACGACCTTAAAGCTTTCAAACAGGTAGAAAAAGCGACGGCCAAAGCCAGAAGGATGCTTGGGTGCATAAAGAGAGGTATGACCAGCAAGAAAAAGAAGGTGATAGTGCCGTTGTATAAGTCTCTGGTGAGGCCTCATTTGGAGAACTGTGTGCAGTTCTGGAGACCGCACCTACGGAAAGATATAAACAGATGGAGTCGGTCCAGAGGGCGGCTACGAAATTAGTAAGCGGTCTTGAATGCAAAAATTATAGGGACAGGCTTATGGACCTCAACATGTATACGCTGGAAGAGAGGAAGGAGAGAGGAGACATGATAGAAACATTTAAGTATCTCAAGGGCATTTATGTACAGGAAGAGAGCCTTTTTCAAATGAAGGAGAGCTCTGGAATGAGGGGGCATACGACAAAGTTAAGAGGGAATAGGCTTAGGAGTAACCTAAGGAAGTATTATTTCACAGAAAGGGTGGTGGAGGCGTGGAATGACCTCCCGGTGGAGGTGGTGGAGTCGAGGGCTGTTCCAGAATTTAAAAGGCATGGGATAAGCATGTGGGATCGCTTAGGAACAGGAAGAATTAGGGGTTACAGAGGATGAGCAGACTGGATGTTTCTATGTTTCTAATTGGCATTTTACACGTGTAGACCATTACTGTCTGGGTACCACGCGAGACTTTACCACTAGGTCAATGGCTGGCGTTAAGGTCTCAGACCCAAAATGGACATGTGGCAATTTTCATTTTGCCGCATGGCCATTTTTGGTAAAAATTTTAAAAAGTATTTTTTACAGTTGCGCTGAAAAATGATTCTGCGTGTGCCCAAAACACGCGTCTACACTACCGCAGGCCATTTTCCAGCGCACCGTTGTAAAAGGGCCCCTTAATGCCATGTGACTTCCTTCAATTTTGGAAAAAGATGGAATACCTTCCAGGGGCATCTGTTCAACTCGAATGAAGAAGTGGAAAGGACTGTGAGCAGCTGGTTGACGAGACAAGATGTACCTTTTTATGATGGCTGTCAAAAACTTGTCCGTCACTCGCTGGCAGAAATGTGAGGCGAATGGTGACGACAATTTGGTAAAGTAAATCCATGTCATAAAAGAAGGTTTCAAGCATTATTTTCATTTTTGTAAACACAAATTATGCAGGTGGAGGCATTACTTTTCACTTAACCCTTGTATGAAGCAGCAGAGAGAGAGAAAAAGAAAACAACGTGTAAATAGTCTGCCCATGAATTTCTCTGAATCAGAGAGACAGGGTGTGGTTGGGCTGTGTGCTGTGATGACAATTTGGGGGTTGTGTCCTTCTGAAGGAACTGCAGGTGGGCATGTTGTGCTTTGGGAGGGGAGAAGTTTTATGACAGAGAGGGAAGTTTATTTTGGTGCTTATTCTCTTCAAGAGGGGTCCCTCCTCCCCTGTGGACAGGAGTGTGACACAAAGCACTGCCCTGATCCAAGACGTTCAGAACCAATCCGTGGCGGGGATCAGCGGCCAGCGGAGGAAATAGCAGGGGGATTAATCACCAGCAGCTGCCTATAAATAGCTGGTGTTCTAAGCATCCTTAGCAGGGCCTTTAATTCCAGCTGACACTTCAGCACTGCTAATTACACCATCTTTCCGATAATTATTCACTCGCCTCTCTTTTCTTTTTTTTGGCTGCTGTCACAGGGTGTCACAGAGAGGTCAGTGCTAGGTCAGTTATAAACACCTCCCCACTGACACACACACTGCAACAGATGTGCAGAGAAATTCTCTGCCATACAAACACTTAAAGATGCGCCCACAGACACATGAACATATACAATCACCCCCACACACACACACACTGATATACCCCTCCATACACACTAACACATACATACACACGTCTCTTGATATACTGTACTTCTATAATCTAAAGAGGGGCCTCATGCACACCCTTCAAAGAACATAAAGCGTTACTATGAAATATCTGAGTTAGTCTTATTTAGTTCTATTTATTCTGGTAATATTATATCTGACGAAAGAGAGCAGGCAGAAAAACAGATTTCTAGAAAAGTTTTAACCAATAAATGCCCATGGTGGAGAAAAAACACTGGGAAATCCCAACTTCCCCTAATAAGGGGAAAAGGGAAAGGGGGTGGGAATTGATTTACTTACTGCCTTTCTGTGGTTACAACCAAAGCACTTTACATATTATATACAGGTACTTATTTTGAACCTGGGTTTGTACCTGGCGCAATGGAGGGCCCCAGAGTCACAAGGAGCTGCAGTGGGAATTGAACCTAGCTCACCTTGTTCTCAGGCTGCTGCACTAATCAGGCTCCTTCTCTACTTTTGCCTTTCTTGTCTACCTGGGATCTTCCATTTGGGGAAGGGATCTTGGATTTAGCTCAGGCTTTTTCCAGTAGTATCTCAAGGTCAGTTACATTCAGGTATACTACAGATTTACATTCCATTTTTGTGGTATCCGCATCACAAACACACTGGTTTTTAATACCCTCCAAGAACTCTTAATTAGCTGGAAAATACTCAGCCGGTGGTAGTTAGCATATTTCTATGATCAGCCAGGAGCCAGCTGCCTGCACTTGTTCCAGCCAATATTCAGCTAGGATCTGCATAAGATACGTATCCAGGTCTGAATATCAGCTGGATCCCGGATAAGATGGTTTGTCAGTCTGAACTAAGGAGGTTTAATCGACAGGAGACAGTGGGAGCATGATTAGCCCATTATCTGGCCTGAAGCCAGTAGGCGGAGTTTGCATCCATACAAAGTAATGTATTTTGAGTGTATCAAGATGGCGGTGGTTGCATAGGGAAGCAATTAAACCTTCTTGGATGTTGCCGGCTTCAGCCTTGTCAAGTAACACCATCTCCTGTCAAACCTCCTTGGTCTGAACCACCGCTCCCCTCTAAGCTGAGTGGGAGTCCCCCATATGCAGTCCTGCCAATGGAGGGTGCAGTTTCACTGTCACATTTTCAATAGTGAGGATTGAAAACACAATATTGAAGCATCACTCCCCGCTGCCAGCAATGCAGTTGGAGAACTGCTGCTCAGCTCAGAGGGAACAGTGATCTGAACTCCTCCTACCCTCACATCCTTGCATTCTCCCCCTCCCAGGGCTGCCGAGAGCCGGGCCCGGGACAAGGCTGCCCCCGGGCTCCCCCACCCGAGGTCACTGCCCACCCGAGATCGCCGGGCCCCCCCTCCCCGCCGCCCACCCACCTGAGATCGCCAGGTCCCCGCCGCCCACCCACCCAAGGTCGCCGGGCCCCCCCTCCACCCGCTGCCGGGCCGGGCCCTCGGAACTAACCTTAAGCCTCCTTTCACTTCGCAGCAAGCAGCGGCAGGGCAGACCTCTCCTCCTTCCTTCCATGCCCCGCCCTCGCGGACAATATGTCAGGCGAGGGCGGGACACGGAAGGAAGGAGTGGCCTGCCCTGCTGCTGCTTGCTGCGAAGTGAAAGGAGGCTTAAGGTTAGTTCCGGGAGCGACCGAGGGCGGGCCAGGCGGCGGCGCCGGGCCCCCCTCAGAGGCCCAGGCCCGGGGACTTTTGTCCCCCCTGTCCCCCCCTCTCGGCGGCCCTGCCCCCTCCTCCTGATCTGATTCCCCTCCTGGTTCAGATCCTCCCAGAAGAGTAGCCTAGTGCAGTGGTTCCCAAACCTGTTCCTGGAGGCATGTCAGGATATCCACAATGAATATTCATGAGAGAGATTTGCATGCACTGCTAAAACAGAATATGAAGAAAACTTGCAGTGCAGACAAAAACTCATAGTAACATACTGTACAAGGAGAAAAAATCCACAGACAGAATTTCCCTTGTAGTGACATACAATCCAGAGCTGGAAAAACAGGAAAATCATAAGAGATCTATAACCTATACTCCAGGAGGATGAATTACTGAAAGAGATATTCCCATCCCCACCAGTACTGGCCTTCCGACAACCACCCAACTTAAAACACAAGCTAATCAGAAGTAAACTTCCATCACAGACTGTCTTAAGTAGAGGAGTGTGGTAGCCGTGTTAGTCCACTCTTAAGGTTATCAATAGAAATCAAACAAAATAAAACATGGAAAAGAAAATAAGATGATACCTTTTTTATTGGACATAACTTAATACATTTCTTGATTAGCTTTCGAAGGCTGCCCTTCTTATTTCTGATCTGAGGAAGAAGGGCAACCTTCGAAAGCTAATCAAGAAATGTATTAAGTTATGTCCAATAAAAAAGGTATCATCTTATTTTCTTTTCCATGTTTTATTTTGTTTGATTTCTATTGATAACCATCACAGACTGAAAAGGAACAGAAGGGCACACGTCCCTGTAATTTATCCAGTTGCAAACTATGCCAAAATATTTCACAGGACCCCACAGTTACCCACAAAGGAAAGATATTCAACATAAAGGGATCTTTCACTTGCTCATCTTCCAATGTGGTGTATATCATTCAGTGTAAAAAATGTAACGAAGAAACAGGCCAGATGCTTAAGACAAGATTCAATTTACATAGACATCACATGAACAATACTGGTGCCAGTAGGGTTCCCACGCCTGTTGGTCAACATTATACAGGACCAGGACACTGTACCAGTGACTTCACAGTGAGAATCCTGAAAGGTAACTTTAAAACCATACAAGAACGTAAGACCTTTGAAGGTAGAATGATTGAATATTTTAACACCCAACAGAAAGGACTTAACAAGGATCTGGGGTTCCTAGCCCATTATAAACCAAAAAGCTGTATTTCTCTGTTGATCACCCCACCCCTCAATTATCCACACCCATCCTGTTAGAATATCAATGATATGCTTTGATGTTCCCATGCATACCTCCGACCCACCCCCATCCTCCCACCCTGTCAGACTGTCATAGTAATGCTTGAATGTTTTCACTTATATACACTGTCAGCTAGCACATTTGCTTATTTCCGATCTGACGAAGATGTTACGTCTGTGGCCGTGACCACCCTCAGACTTACCCTGTTTCTGGGAGTCAGTGGCTGTGCTGGCTTCTGCTTGTCTCTGTGTCTGTCTCTGTCTTAGTTTCTCTCTGGCTCTGTGTGCTGATTGCCCTACTGAACCTCACCTGTGTGGGCTATGCCTTTTCCAAGATGGCTGCCGCCGACTCCTCTATGCCAGTATCCAAGATGGCTCCCGCTGGGCTGACTTCTCTGTGTGTCAAGCCTCTGTTTGGATGCAAGGTGATTGCTGCAGCTGTACCTCTGGTGTGGAAGGGCTTTATTAATCACTTAGAGACTACAGCCCTGGCCTTTGCATTTCATCTAGGGCCCTGGTGTATAGAGTGCTCTGTACACTGTTTCAGTGTTTGCTCTGTGTGAGTTTCTATGTTTGACTAGATAGCTTAGGCACCCTGTGGCTTGTTAGCCTGTATATAGCTTTGCTAGTTCTCTGTGTTTGTTCCTAGGGTTAGACTAGCCAGCTTAGGCACCGTGTGGCTTGTTAGCCTGTGTATAGCTTTGCTAGTTCTCTGTGTTTGTTCCTAGGGTTAGACTAGCCAGCTTAGGCACCGTATGGCTTGTTAGCCTGTGTATAGCTTTGCTAGTTCTCTGTGTTTGTTTCCAGTGTATGACTTGTTAGCTTGGGCACAGCTTTGTTGTTAGCTGGTGTATAGCTTTACTAGTCTCCTGAGTTACCTAGTGTATGTTTCCTGTGTATGACTGGTTTGCCTGGGCATAGCTTTCCTATTAGCTTGGGTACAGTCTACTAGTCCTTGTGTCTAACCTGCCGACTACCAGAACCCGGACATTCCCTGCCTTGCCTTTGCCGAGGTGCCAGGGGGCACTCCTGGATCCTCATTCCTGCTGTTCCTGCTTGCAAATTCCAGTTCCGGTTTTTCCTGTAAGCCCTGCCGGCCGCCTGAACCTGAGGGCTCAACCCTCGGGGAAAGGTGGTCAAGCGTAGGTGAAGCCTAGGTCCAGTGTGTTCCAGTCCAGGGGGTTTCACTCCTGTATGTTCCAGTCCTGTGGGGCCCTCCAGTGTGTTCCAGTCCAGCGGGCTCCACTCCAGTGCGCACCCGTCCGGTGTGTTCCAGTTCCGTGTATTCCGGTGTAGAACTCCAGTCCGGGGTTCCGGTCCAGTTTTGTCTCATCTCTACCTTGGAGGTGATCTTGCCTGCCACTGCCGCTCCACGGTAGTGGCCCATGGGCTCACGAACCCAGTGCTCCCGGGGAAGAAGCCTGACAGTATGCCAAGGTCCTCGAGCACGCGACAGAAGAAGGGCAACCTTCTAAAGCTAATCAAGAAATGTATTAAGTTATGTCCAATAAAAAAGGTATCATCTTATTTTCTTTTCCATGTTTTATTTTGTTTGATTTCTAGTGCATAATAGTGGAAACTATTATAAAGAATAAAATTACATAACATATAAACAAAAATGGGGCCCTGTTTACTAAGTTGCACTAAGGGCGCACTAGCATTTTTAGCATGCTAAATGCTAAGTCGCCTATAGAAGCCTATGGGTGACTCTAGCGTTTAGCATACGTTAAAAACACTAGCACACCTAAGTAAACAGGGCTCATGGTTTAATGAGACAGAGTCAGCATAGATTCATCCAAAGGAGGTCTTGCCTCACCAATTTGCATCATTTCTTTGAAGGCACGTCAATAAAGGTGAGCGAGTTGATGTAGTGTATCTAGATTTTCAGAAAGCTTTTGACAAAGTACCTCATGAGAGACTCCTGAGAAAATTAAGGAGTCATGGGATAGGAGGCAATGTCCTTCTGTGGATTCGGAATTGGTTACTAGACAGAAGACAGAGTGTAGGGTTAAATGACCATTTTTCTCATTGGAGAAGGGTGAATAGTGGAGTGCCGCAGGGATCTGTACTGGGACTGGTGCTATTTAACATATTTATAAATGATCTGGAAGTCGGACCGATGAGTGAGATGATTAAATTTGCAGATAATACAAAACTATTCAAAGTTGTCAAAACGCATGCGGACTGTGAAAAATTGAAGGAAGACTTTAGGAAACTGGAAGATTGAGCATCCAAATGGCAGATGAAATTTAATATAGACAAATGCAAAGTGATGCACAAATCATAGTTATCTGATGCTAGGGTCCACTTTAGGAGTCAGCACTCAAGAAAAAGACCTAGGTGTCATTGTAGACAATACGCTGAAATCTTCTGCCCAGTGTGCGGTGATGGCCAAAAAAGCAAACAGGATGCTAGGAATTATTAGCAGAGGGATGCAAAATAAGACCAAAAATATTATAATGCCTATATATCACTCCATGGTGTGATCTCTCCTATTATGTTCAATTTTGTTCGCCATATCTCAAGAAAAGATACAAGTCTGTTCGCCGTATCTCAAAAAAAGATATAGCGGAATTAGAAAAGGTTCAAAGAGTGACCAAAATGATATAGGGGATAGAACTATTCCCATTTGAGGAAAGGCTAAAGAGGTTAGGGCTCTTCAGCTTGGAAAGAGATAGCTGAGGGGGCATATGATTGAGGTCTACAAAATCTTGAGTGGTGTGGAGTGGGTGGAAGTAAATCAATTTTTCATTCATTCAAAAAGTAGAAAGACCAGGGCACACTCAATGAAATTATATGGAAATACTTTTAAAACAAATATGAGGAAATATTTTTTCACTCAAAGAATAATTAAACTCTGGAACTTGTTGCTGGAGGATGTGGTAACATCAGTTAGCGTATCTGGGGTTAAAAAAGGTTTGGACAAGTTCCTGGAGGAAAAGTCCATAGTCTGTTATTGAGATGGGCATTAGGGAAGCCACTGCTTGCCCTGGGATTGGTAGCATAGAATGGTACTACTAATTGGGTTTCTGCCAGGTACTTGTGACTTGGATTAGCCACTGCTGGAAGCAGGATACTGGGCTAGATGGACCATTGCTCTGACTTGTTATGGCTGTTCTTATGTTATGCTTTTATGATTGGCTGGGATGCCTCCAGGTTTGGTAACTACTGGCCCAGTGGTTAGTGCAGTGGCCTGAGAACCTGGGGAACTGCAGCTCCTTGTGACCTTGGGCAAGTCACTTAACCCTCCATTCCCCAGGTAAACCACTTTGATTGTAACCACAGAAAGGCAGTGTATCAAGTCCCATCCCCTTTCCCTTTTCCATCTATAAGGAACTAACACGCATATATATAGATGTCAAAGCAATGTCTGAAAATATCACATTGGTTATTCATGGATGATTTGAAATTATATGGAAAATCTAAGACTGAGCTTGAGTCATTACTCACTGTTCACATTTTCAGTGAGGACCACGCAATGCAATTTGGACGACAAATATGCAATTTTATCATTAAAAGAGGAAAAGCTGATAGAGAAGAAACTGAGCTTCAGAATGGCAACACCATTAAAGGACCACTTGAAGAAACCCATTAACACTTAGGAATACTCTCAATATTCTGAAATTATGCATGTTCAGATTAAAAATAAAACTAGAAACAGAGAAAATGAAAATGACGGCAGAAAAACGCCATATGACCCATCCAATCTGTCCATTCATATCATCCACTCTCTCTTTCTCCCCCTAAGCCTGTTCCATGCTTTCTTAAACTCACAGTCCCTGTCTTCACCACCTCCTCCAGGAGGTCGTTCCACACATTCACCACCTTTTCCGTAAATTATTTCCTTAAGTTATTCCTGAGTGTCTCCTTTTAACTTCATCCTATGCCCCCTTTCAGTTGAAAGACTCACCTCCTGCGCATGTATGCTGCAGAGATATTTAATTTCTCCGAGGACAAGCAGGCTGCTTGTTCTCACGACTGGGTGACGTCCACGGCAGCCCCCTCCAACCGGAAAAAAATCTCGCAGGAGGTCCTGCGTGTGGAGCACGCCCACCGCGCATGCGCGGCCATCTTCCCGCCCAGTTCTTCATTTTGTGCGCTTGGAGAGAGACTGTGTTGCGTCCCTCTTTGTGTCAGCCTCGGAAACCAGTTAGCGGCCTCGTCCGCTTTTTCTTTGTTTGGTGGCGCCGTTCGCGCCTTCTTTTCTCTTATACTAAAGTAAAAAAAAAGTTTCCTTCTTCTCCTTAGTTTTTTGGCCCTTCGTTATTGTGGCCGCGCATTCCTCCCTTTTTGTGGCCATTTTTGCCGCCACCATCGACGATTTTGACCTCGCCGCCGCGATTTTTCCGTCGATGACATCGAAGATCCCCAGCAGCTTCAAAAAGTGTGGTCGGTGCGGCCGGCAGATCTCGCTTTCCGACACCCATGCTTGGTGCCTTCAGTTCCTCGGGCCTGAACATAATTCCAAGGCGTGCAACTTGTGTCTGAAGCGGACACAGGTAGCGAGACAAGCTCAACGGGACCGTCTTTTTGGAGCTTGTACTGGCCCTTCGGCGTTGACATCGGCAGCATCGGCACCGGTGGCGTCGACTTCGGCACCGGACATGGCATCGACCTCAGGTGTACAGGTACCACAGGCCCGACGACCACCTCTCGCTTGGAGCAGTGGGCAGCCGAGTGGGCCTCCACCTAATATATCTCCTCTCGTCTTTCTTCCAAAGTATACATATTGAGGTCTATGAGTCTGTCTCTTTATGCTTTATGATCAAGACCACTGACCATTTTAGAAGCCACCCTCTGGACTGACTCTATCCTGTTTATATCTTTTTAAAGGTGCAGTCTCCAGAATTGTATATAGTACCCTAAATGGGGCCTCACCAGAGAGTGACAGAATATGTTGGGTGTCTTCAGAAAATTTTAATGTCAAAATTCAATGGAGGAAATACAATAAGAGCAATGAATACATGAGCTGTACTCATAGTAACATAGTAACATTGTAGATGACGGCAGAAAAAGATCTGCACGGTCCACCCAGTCTGCCCAACAAGATAAACTCACATGTGTCATTTTTTTGTGTATACCTTACCTTGATTTGTACCTGTCTTTTTCAGGGCACAGACCATATAAGTCTGCCCAGCACTATCCCCACCTCCCAACCACCAGCCCTGCCTCCCACCGCCGGCTAAGCTTCTGGGGATCCATTCCTTCTGAGGAGGATTCCTTTATGTTTATCCCACGCATGTTTGAATTCCGTTACCGTTTTCCTCTCCACCACCTCCCACGGGAGGGCATTCCAAGCATCCACCACTCTCTCCGTGAAAAAATACTTCCTGACATTTTTCTTGAGTCTGCCCCCCTTCAATCTCATTTCATGTCCTCTAGTTCTACCGCCTTCCCCTCTCTGGAAAAGGTTCGTTTGCAGATTAATACCTTTCAAATATTTGAACGTCTGTATCATATCACCCCTGTTTCTCCTTTCCTCCAGGGTATACATGTTCAGGTCAGCAAGTCTCTCCTCATATGTCTTGTAACGCAAATCCCATACCATTCTCGTAGCTTTTCTTTGCACCCCTTCCATTTTTTTCACATCCTTCACAAGATACGGCCTCCAAAACTGAACACAATACTCCAGGTGGGGCCTCACCAACGTCTTATACAGGGGTATTAAAACCTCTTTTCTTCTGCTGGTCACACCTCTCTCTATACAGCCTAGCAATCTTCTAGCTACAGCCACCGCCTTGTCACACTGTTTCGTCGCCTTCAGGTCCTCAGATACTATCACCCCAAGATCCCTCTCCCAGTCCGTACCTATCAGACTCTCACCGCCTAACACATACGTCTCCCGTGGATTTCTACTCCCTAAGTGCATCACTTTGCATTTCTTCGCATTGAATTTTAATTGCCAAACGTTAGACCATTCTTCTAGCTTCCGCAGATCTTTTTTCATGCTTTCCACTCCCTCCGGGGTGTTCACTCTGTTGCAAATCTTAGTGTCATCTGCAAAAAGGCAAACTTTACCTTGTAAGCCTTCGGCAATATCACTCACAAATATATTGAATAGAATCGGCCCCAGCACCAATCCCTGAGGCACTCTACTACTCACCTTTCTCTCCTCTGAGCGAACTCCATTTACCACCACCCTCTGTCGTCTGCCCGTCAACCAGTTCCTAATCCAGTTCACCACTTCGGGTCCTATCTTCAGCCCTTCTAGTTTCTTCAAGAGCCTCCTGTGGGGAACCGTGTCAAAAGCTTTGCTGAAATCTAAGTAGCAGTGGCGTTCCTAGGGGGGGGGGGCGGTGGGTGCGGTCCACCCGGGTGCACGACGCTGGTTACTTCCTGTTCCGGGGCAGAGAAGAAGCATGGAACGAACGGAGGACAGGTGCGCGCGGCACCCCCCCAGCGGCGTGCACCTGGGGGGGGGGTTTCTTTCGCAGAGGGTGTCGTGCTGCATCCGGGGGGGGGGCACTGCACCCGGGGGCGGGGCACATCGGTGATCCGCCACAGGTGAGAGCCCCCCTAGGAATGCCACTGCTAAGTAGATTACATCCATAGCACGTACTTGATTTAATTCTCCTGTCACCCAGTCAAAGAATTCAATGAGATTTGTTTGGCACGATTTCCCTTTGGTAAAACCATGTTGTCTCGGATCTTGCAACTTATTTGCTTCCAGGAAATTCACTATCCTTTCCTTCAGCATGGCTTCCATTACTTTTCCAATAATTGAAGTGAGGCTTACCGGCCTGTAGCTTCCAGCTTCTTCCCTATCACCACTTTTGTGAAGAGGGACCACCTCCGCCGTTCTCCAATCCCACAGAACCTCTCCCATCTCCAAAGATTTATTAAACAAATCTTTAAGAGGACCCGCCAGAACCTCTCTGAGCTCCCTCAATATCCTGGGGTAGATCCCATCTGGTCCCACTGCTTTGTCCACCTTTAGATTTTTAAGTTGTTCATACACACTCTCCTATATATCTATATCTCCTATATAGACTGACACTTCCTAACTACACTGGCTTCCACTTAAGGAAAGCGTCACTTTTAAATTATGCACATTAGTCCACAAGATCATTCATTTCGAAGCCCCAGCCTACATGTCCGAGTTGATAGACCTACCACCCAGAAATGCCAAAAGATCATCCCGAACATACCTCAACTTCCACTTCCCTAATTGCAAGGGCGTGAAATACAAGACGCTACACGCGTCAACCTTTTCTCACGTGAGCACGCAGCTTTGGAATACACTGCCACGCAACTTAAGAACGATTTACGAACAAGCTTCCTTCCGCAAATTATTGAAGACCCATCTGTTTGAAACAATTTACGGAAAGAGCCAAAACACATAGAGTCCACACTCACTGTTCATCAATGCATCATACATCCACTTCTGATCTCTCATCCCCCGTAATTTCACATCACTCATACATTTACTCACAGAAATATGTACACTAAGAGGCATATTTTCAAAGCACTTTGGGAGGCTAAGTTCCATAGGTTTCTATGGAACTTTGGGAGGCTAAGTGCTTTGAAAATGAGCCTCCATATGTCTTTGTGTCTTAATACTGCCCTTTAAGCTTCCCATTGTATCAATGTTGATGTCCCATTGTTATATTCCTAACGATACTTCGATGATCTCGTATAACTTGTACAATGTAACCCATAACCAAGTTGTAACAAATGTATTTCCATTATTCATATCTTATTGTAAGCCACACTGAGCCCGCAAAGAGGTGGGAAAATGTGGGATACAAATGCAATAAATAAATAAATAAATAACTATATAGCTTTCCCAAATATACTACGTATCATAAATTAACCCCACCCTAATTACAACCCCATCATAGTACACCTGTTCATACCCATTTCAACAAATCAGGATGAATTTTATTCTCTGTAATATTTGTGGTGCTTTAGTTTAAAGGCCAAGCATCTGGAGACTTAAAGCTTGTCCTATCTGTCTTCAGCTCGCTAGTTTAAAACAGGAGCTCAGCAAAGTAAAGCAGGAATTGAATTCTCTTAAAGCAACTTCTAGGACTGCACAAAATCATACTGCACAGAATCATACCAAATTCTCACCACTGCCTCAAAGGATAATACCACCTAAGAAGAGATGGTTCACAGTAGGCTCAGGCAGGCTTCGTTATGTGACACAGAAGCATCCCACCTCACAAGTGTTGCCCCCACAGAATTCTTTTGCTCCACTACGGCACTGAAAATAAAACTGAGGCGGAAGAAAAAGAAAAAGCAAGGAAGGTGGAACAAAAAGATATGAAGGTACCCAAAGAGAAAAGACACCCCCAAAACACTAAAACCGAAACACATACTAGGAAATGTAGATGGAAAGCGATGACCACAAATGCTCACAGTCTAAGCAATAAAGTTCATGACCTTCAAGCCCTGATGTTGGAGGCAGACTTGGACATAGTTGCAGTCACAGAGACAAGGCTCAATGGTTCCCATGAATGGGATGCAAACATACCAGGCTATAATCTTTTTAGGAAGGATAGAGAGGGACGTAAAGGTGGAGGAGTAGCTCTGTATGTGAGAAATGATATCACAGCGACTGAAATGACAGGGAACTGGGGAAAGGAAGAAGCGATATGGATCACCTTAAAAAGAGAGGATAGAACCTCTGTCCACGTGGATGTTGTCTACAGACCCCCGACACAATTGGAGGAACTAGATAAAGATCTGATCGCTGATATTCAAAAGTTGGGGAAGAAAAGAGAGGTGCTGTTGTTGGGAGATTTCAATCTGCTGGATGTAGATTGGAAGGTTCCATCTGCGGAATCGGAAAGAAGTAGAGAGATCGTGGATGATTTTCAAAGTGCTTTGCTCAGACAAATGGTGACGGAACCCACAAGGGAGGGAGCGACGCTAGATCTGGTACTCACAAATGGGTTTAGTGTATCAAATGTCTGAGTGGGTTCCCACCTGGGCAGCAGTGACCATCAAACGGTTTGGTTTGATATGATGGCTGAAGAGGAGGGTGGCCACTCAAAACTGAAAGTCCTGGATTTCAAGCGTGCTGACTTTAGTAAAATGGGGGAATACCTGAGGAAGGAGCTGATGGGCTGGGAGGACGTATGAAAAGTGGAAGGGCAGTGGTCCAGGCTGAAAGAAACTATAAATAGGGCCACAAACCTCTATGTAAGGAGAGTAAATAAAAGCAAGAGAAAAAGGAAACCGATATGGTTCTCCAAGAAAGTGGCTGAGAAAATAAAGGCTAAAGAGTTGGCATTCCAGAAATACAGAAAAACTCAAAAAGAGGAACATGGAGAGGAATACCAGATGAAACTGAAGGAAGCCAAGAGAGAGATACGTCTGGCAAAAGCGTGTGCGGAAGAACAAATGGCTAGAAAGGTAAGGAGGGGTGACAAAAATTTCTTCAGGTATATTAGTGAAAGGAAAATGACTAAAAAGGGAATTGTGAGACTGAAAGATGCTGCGAACCGCTATGTAGAAAATGATGAAGAAAAGGAAAATTTGCTAAATAGATACTTTTGTTCTGTTTTCACAGAAGAAAATCCTGGAGAAGGACCGAGATGGACTGACAAAGTACATGTGAGAGTGGAGTGGATTTAGCACCGTTCACGGAAGAGAGTGTGTATGAACAACTAGGAAACCTAAAGGTGGACAAAGCCATGGGACCGGACGGGACCCACCCCAGGATATTGAGGGAGCTCAGAGAGGTTCTGGCTGGTCCTCTTAAAGATTTGTTTAATAAATCCTTGGAGACGGGAGAGGTTCCGAGGGATTGGAGAACGGCGGAGGTGGTCCCTCTTCACAAAAGTGGTGATAGGGAAGAAGCTGGAAACTACAGGCCGGTAAGCCTCACTTCGGTTATTGGAAAAGTAATGGAAGCGATGCTAAAGGACAGGATAGTGAATTTCCTGGAAGCCAATAAGTTGCAAGATCTGAAACAGCATGGTTTTACCAAAAGTAAATCTTGCCAAACGAATCTCATTGAATTCTTTGACTGGGTGACTGGAGAATTGAATCAAGGACATGCTATGGACATAATCTACTTAGATTTCAGCAAAGCTTTTGACACGGTTCCCCACAGGAGGCTCTTGAATAAACTGGACAGGCTGAAGATAGGACCTGAAGTGGTGAACTGGATTAGGAACTGGTTGACGGACAGAAAGCAGAGGGTGGTGGTGAATGGAATTCGCTCGGAGGAGGAGGAGGAGAAGGTGAGTAGTGGAGTGCCTCAGGGATCGGTGCTGGGACCGATTCTGTTCAATATATTTCTGAGTGACATTGCCGAAGGTTTAGAAGGTAAAGTTTGCCTTTTTGCGGACGATACTAAGATTTGCAACAGAGTGGACACCGGGGAGGGAGTGGAAAACATGAAAAAGGATCTGCAGAAACTAGAAGAATGGTCTAAGGTTTGGCAATTAAAATTCAATGCGAAGAAATGTAAAGTGATGCACTTAGGGAGTAGAAATCCATGGTAGAAGTATGTGTTAGGCGGGGCGAGTCTGATAGTTACGGACGGGGAGAGGGATCTTGGGGTGATAGGAGCTGAGGATCTGAAGGCAACGAAACAGTGTGACAAGGCGGTGGCCGTAGCCAGAAGGTTGCTAGGCTGTATAGAGAGAGGTGTGACCAGCAGAAGAAAAGAGGTGTTGATGCCCCTGTATAAGTCATTGGTGAGGCCCCACCTGGAGTATTGTGTTCAGTTCTGGAGGCCGTACCTTGCTAAGGATGTAAAAAAAATGGAAGCTGTGCAAAGAAAATCTACGAGAATGGTATGGGATTTGCGTTACAAGGCGTATGAGGAGAGACTTGCAGACCTGAACATGTATACCCTAGAGGAAAGGAGAAACAGGGGTGATATGATACAGACGTTGAAATATTTGAAAGGTATTAATCCGCAAACGAACCTTTTCCGGAGATGGGAGAGCGGTAGAACGAGAGGACATATTATGAGAGTGAAGGGGGGCAGACTCAAGAAAAATGTCAGGAAGTATTTTTTCATGGAGAGAGTTGTAGATACTTGGAATGCCCTCCCGCGGGAGGTGGTGGAGATGAAAACGGTAACGGAATTCAAACATGCGTGGGATAAACATAAAGGAATCCTGTGCAGAAGGAATGGATCCTCAGAAGCTTAGCCGAGATTGGGAGGTGGGGCTGGTGTTTGGGTGGTGGGGCTAGTTCTGGGCAAGACTTCTACGGTCTGTGTCCTGAAAATGGCAGATACAAATCAAGGTAAGGTATACACAAGAAGTAGCACATATGAGTTTATCTTGTTGGGCATACTAGATGGACCGTGCAGGTCTTTTTCTGCCGTCATCTACTATGTTACTATGTTACACACTCTCTTCCGTGAACGGTGCTATATCCACTCCATTCTCACATGTACTTTTGCCAGTCCATCGCGGTCCTGCTCCAGGATTTTCTTCTGTGAAAACAGAACAAAAGTATCTATTTAGCAAATTTGCTTTTTCTTCATCATTATCTATATATCGGTTCTCAGCATCTTTCAGTCTCACAATTCCCTTTTTAGTCTTCCTCCTTTCACTAATATACCTGAAGAAAGTTTTGTCACCCCTCCTTACATTTCTAGCCATTTGTTCTTCCGCTCGCGCTTTCGCCAGACCAGGGGTGTAGCTACGGGTGGGCCTGGGTGTGCCCAGGCCCACCCACTCTCGGCTCAGGCCCACCCAAGCAGCCTCTTCTCTGCCTAATTTTGTTTTTAGTGCAGCCATTAGTTTTACACGCTGGCGCCGCTACTCTGTCGCTCACGCCCTGAGTCCACATCCAGTTTTAAAGAACTCTGCTGCGCGACGGCGCTGCAGAGCTGCATGGGAGGGGAAACTATGCCGGCTATCGTCGCAGGTGCGGTTCCTCCACTCTGCCCTGTTTCAGAATGATCAGCCTTATTTTTATTGATTCCGGAGCGGGCTACCGTTGCAGTCGCAGTTCCGGTTCCTCCACTCTGCCCTGCTTGAAGATCAGCCTTATTTTGTTGATTCTGGGGTACCGTTGCGGTCACGGTTCCTCCACTCTGCCCTGCTTGAAGATCAGCCTTATTTTGTTGATTCTGGGGTACCGTGGCAGTCGCGGTTCCTCCACTATGCCCTGCTTGAAGATCAGCCTTATTTTGTTGATTCCAGGGTACCGTCACAGTCGCAGTTCCTCCACTATGCCCTGCTTGAAGATCAGCCTTATTTTGTTGATTCTGGGGTACCGTTGCGGTCACGGTTCCTCCACTATGCCCTGCTTGAAGATCAGCCTTATTTTGTTGATTCAGGGGTACCGTTGCGGTCGCGGTCCCTCCACTCTGCCCTGCTCTTAATGAAGATCAGCCTTATTTTGTTCATTCCACCCAGGCCTCAGCACTCCCCCGTGGCCCCACAACAGCACACATGGAGCGGAGCGTAGCACAATGATTGCGCTCTGAGTTTGCACCACTATACATAGTGCCCACCCATATTAACTCTGGGCCCACCCAAAATGTCAAGTCTGGCTACGCCACTGCGCCAGACGTATCTCTCTCTTGGCTTCTTTCAGTTTCATCCGGTATTCCTCCCCTTGTTCCTCTTCTTGAGTCTTTCTGTATTTCAGGAACGCCAACTCTTTAGCCTTTATTTTCTCAGCCACTTGTTTGGAGAACCATATCGGTTTCCTTTTTCTCTTGCTTTTATTTACTTTCTTTACATAAAGGTTTGTGGCCCTATTTATAGCTTCTTTCAGCTTGGACCACTGTCCTTCCACTTCATCCTCCCATCCCATCATCTCCTTCCTCAGGTATTCCCCCATTTTACTAAAGTCAGCATGCTTGAAATCCAGGACTTTGATTTTTGAGTGGCTGCCCTCCACTTCAGCCGTCATATCAAACCAAACCGTTTGATGGTCACAATACACTACTAGTGTAGTTGAATGGACACAATCAGATTTAGACAGTCTAGACCAGAAAGCTGATGACTATAGATCACGCTCTTAACCCACGAAGTGATATAGATCAAGTTTATCTTTCATTGAAGAATGGGGGGTGAAACAAACTGTGGAAGAGGAGAAAAGAGGCCTAAATAATTACATCATAAACAAAGAGCAACTATTGATCAAAGAAACCAAAAAATGTTTAAACCTATGAAAACTAAAAAAGAAACAAATAAGATGGATTAGAAAATTGGAAAACTAAACAGTTGCATGGGCAATATTTGAACACAAAGAAACTGAGGACAACTTAACATGGGAATAGATTCAGAATGGAAGTATAAAAAAACAGACACAGTCATTTTTGCTGCACAAGAACAAGCGAATCAAACAAAGGCCATGAAGATGAAAACTGAAAACATTGGCAATGACAGTAAATATAGACTGTAAAGAAAAAGAGGAAACTGTAGACCACATCACTGGCTGCAGCAAAATCATCCAAACTGAAAACAACACAGCCGCCAGATTAATTCACTTGCACTTATGTCAAAAATATGTATTCAGGGTGACAAAAAATGATTGAGAACATGAAATTAAAGTCAAAGAAATCATAATCTTAGGTATTCTCTTTTTAGGAAAAGAAGTTAGTCCTTTTTTTAAAAAAATTCCTTGTTTACATTAGAGATTGAGGTTTTTGAAATGGGACTTCTGTTTTACTTAAATGTATTTCCCAAGTGATTGTCGATATAAGTATAAATAAATATAAACAGTAAATGTAAATAAATGCAAAAAGAAATCAATGTTGGTACCAGTAATAATTGTAGCTTTGGGAGCCATACCACAGTCTTAAAAGGGCTTAGAATTACTTAACCTGGGAGAACTATCATCTTACCAGCTACAAAATTAGCCATACTCAGAAATGCATGCTTTCTATGATTCCTCTGCAATTCTTAGGTCCTTGGAATTCATGAAAAACACAACCAGTCAAAAGACTGATGACTTTTCAAGCTTTGATATATTTATGGTTATATTTGATCATTTTACTATTGTTTTGCTTTAAAATTGTAAGTTTTATGTCAAGCTGTAAATGCTATGTACCACCTTGTGTGAACCTCTTCAGAAAGGCACTGCTTGCCCTGGGATTGGTAGCATGGAGTGTTGCTATTATCTGAGATTCTAAATGGAGTCTTTCTATTCTTTGGGGTTCTACATGGAGTGTTGCCACTATTTGGGACTCTGCCAGGTACTTGTGACCTGGATTGGCCACTGTTGGAAACAGGATACTGGGCTAGATGGACCATTGGTCTGACCCAGTATGGCTATTCTTATGTTCTTATCACAGTATATCTATGAGGGCTGTGGGCTGAAAGTGCACAGTTCCATATTTGGACAATTGGTTGGTAAAGAGCACATCTCAATAGAGATCAGTGTGCACAGCCATTCAAGTGCTGGAGTTACTAGGTTTGTTATAAACTACTTTAGTCCCAGGCCTGAAAACGATCTATGAACTAACTAACTTCCGCAAACTACTGAAGACCCATCTCTTTAACAAGGCATACCACAAAGATCAACAAATGTGAACTCCTACAAATATACCCAGAATTGTCTTACAGCATTTGCTTGTCACTCTACTATCTTATTTCATCATTATCATGTTAAACAAGATCCTTATGTAATACTAAATGTATATTCTCTTATACATTTCCAACATTCATGATGTATTGTTAGCCACATTGAGCCTGCAAAGAGGTGGGAAAATGTGGGATACAAATACAATAAATAAATAAATGGCATCTTGAGCTGACGCATGTGAGGGAGCTCTTCAGTGCACTGCGTTAGTCTTGACTGATAGACGCCTTCTTCGAGGCAGATGGTGATGAGAAAGAGAAAGCCCCGACAAGCAGCCTCAGACTTCAGTAGTTCCCAGTACATGAAGCACTCTACACGTGATGCTTTTTGAGCTCCTGCACAGTCAAGAGAGGCGACTGCTTCAGCCTTGCTGGAGGTGTTATCTTTTGGCAGCAATGTTAGCAGGGTTTCTTTTGAGTCAGCTCCACCGCAACCCAGCACTTCTTTCATGGCTGGTTAGAGGAGCAGCCAGAGAGAGAGGGTTCTCTCACCCTTGCAGCAATTGGAGGACCTTCCGGTTTGTACATCGTACCCCAGGGAGATCTGTGAGCAGCCTTCGCTGTTATGCCCATGAATCCATTGGCAGTGAGTACTGTGCCAAAGGGGGAAAAGAGCTCCTATGGAATTAGTGAGTATGCTGGTTAAGCCAACGTTTGTCACATTGAACATACTATGGGATGCTCTATATACTTTGAATACATGAGATTTGTGGAGCCCTGGTTAAAGACAAGCTGCCTGATTTTTAAAACCATTTAAACAGTCAGAAATGGCTCCTGGCCAATTAAATGGCACATAACTGGCTATCCAGCCGTATTCAGTATCCTGTTTCCAACAGTATAGAGAGAGAAAAAAAGTAGGAGGTCCTAAGACAGAGTCCTGAGGTACAACAACTCATAGTGGGATAGCAGTGGAGGAGGATCCACCAGAGCTTACACTAAAATTATAATTGGAGAGAGGGAGAAAAGACAGAACAGAGTCCTGAAATCCCAGTGAGTGGTGATCTCATAGGTCAAGAAGGAAGCTATTGGCTTTTAAAGCATTCTGCCAGAGTACCCTTATATTTCCTCACTAGCTATCCCATACTCATTTCCTCACATTCTGCGCTCAATTAATGACCATCGTATGGTCCTTCTAGGGCCCCGAGTGGCTCAAATGGAAAGCACACATCACAGCTCTTTCTTCTTTATGGTTCCACATTTGTGGAATTCTATGCCCTTGTCATTATGTGGCGAATTCAATATTTTGAAATTCAAGGTGCTTTTGAAGGCATGGTTATTCAGGCAAGCATACTCTAGTGAATAAGGCAATTTGATTTGGACACTGGCAACTTGAGAAAAACTATGCAGGCTTAGCTGTTAATTATATTTTACTTGGCTCTTGAACGAATGGTTTGCTTTCCTATTGGACATTGTAGTTCTTTTTCTTGCTTTTAATTTCTGAATTTGTAAACCTCTTTGATCTGCGTGTCAGTTTAGGTCAGTGGCGTACCAAGGGGGGGTGGTGGTCTGCCCCGGGTGCACGCCGCTGTGGGGGTGCCGCGCGCCTGTCGGCTCCGCTCGTTCCATGCTCCCTCTGCCCCGGAACAGCAATTAAAGTATCTGAAATTCTGTAATTACTCAAGGCTACTAAAGGCTTTTCTATTAAGTACAAGTTACCTGATGCTAGGGTCCACCTTAGGAGTCAGCACTCAAGAAAAAGATCTAGGTGTCTTTGTAGACAATACGCTGAAATCTTCTGCCTAGTGTACAGCAGTGGCATATTAAAAAAGGAGGACGGAAGACCAAATGGCAGCTAGCATGGTTAAAAAGTGAGGTGAAGGAAGCTATCAGAGCTAAAAGAAAATCCTTCAGGAAATGGAAGAAGGGACCGACTGAAAATAATAAAAAACAGCATAAGGAATGTCGAGTCAAATGCAAAGCGCTGATAAGGAAGGCTAAGAGGGACTTCGAAAAAAAGATTGCGTTGGAGGCAAAAAACACATAGTAAAATTTTTTTAGGTATATTAAAAGCAGGAAGCCGGCAAAAGAATCGGTTGAACCGCTAGATGACTGAGGGGTAAAAGGGGCAATCAGGGAAGACAAAGCCGTAGCGGAGACATTGAATGAATGCTTTGCTTTGGTCTTCACCGAGGAAGATTTGGGAGAGATACCGGTGCCAGAAATGGTATTCGAAGCTGACGAGTCAGAGAAAGTGAATGAATTCTCTATAAACCTGGAGGATGTAATGGGGCAGTTCTACAAATTGAAGAGTAGCAAATCTCCTGGACCGGATGGTATTCATCTCAGAGTACTGATAGAACTGAAAAATGAACTTGCGGAGATTTTGTTAGTAATATGTAATTTATCCATAAAATCGAGCATGGAGGGTGGAAAATGTAACACTGATTTTTTAAAAAGGTTCCAGAGGAGATCTGGGAAATTATAGACCGGTGAGTCTGATGTCAGTGCCGAGCAAAATGGTAGAGACTATTATAAAGAACAAAATTACTTAGCATATTCAAAAGCCTGAATTAATGAGACAAAGCCAACATGGATTTCGTGAAGGGAAATCGTGCCTCACCAATCTATTACATTTGTTTTAAGGGGTGAATAAGCATGTGGATAAAGGTTAGCTGGTTGATGTGTGTGTATCTGGATTTTCAGAAGGCGTTTGACAAACTACCTCATGAAAGACTCCAGATGAAATTGGAGAGTCATGGGATATGAGGTACTGTCCTATTGTGGATTAAAAACTGGTTAAAAGATAGAAAACAGAGAGTAGGGTTAAATGGTCAGTATTCTCGATGGAGAAGGGTAGTTAGTGGGGTTCCCCAGGGGTCTGTACTGGGACCGCTGCTTTTTAACATATTTATAAATGACCTAGAGATGGGAGTAACTAGTGACGTAATTAAATTTGCTGACAACACAAAGTTATTCAAAGTCATTACATCGCAGAAGGATTGTGAAAAATTATAAGAGACCTTACAAGACTGGGAGTCTAAATGGCAGATGATGTTTAATGTGAGCAAGTGCAAAGTGATGCATGTGGGAAAGAGGAACCCAAATTATAGCTACTTCATGCAAGGTTCCACGTTAGGAGTCACAGACCAAGAAAGGGATCTAGGTGTTGTCGTTGATGATACGTTGAAACCTTCTACTCAGTGTGCTGCTGCAACTAAGAAAGCAAATAGGTATTATTAGGAAAGGAATGGAAAACAAAAATGAGGACATTATAATGCCTTTGTATCGCTCCATGGTGTGACTGCACCTTGAATATTGTGTTCAATTTTGGTCACCGCATCTCTAAAAAAGATATAGTGGAATTAGAAAAGGTGCAGAGAAGGGCGAAGAAAATGATAAAGGGGATGGGACGACTTCCCTATGAGGAAAGGCTAAAGCGGCTAGGGCTCTTCAGCTTGGAGAAAAGGTAGCTGTGGGGATATATGATAGAGGTCTATAAAATAATGAGTGGAGTTGAATGGGTAGATGTAAAGCGTCTGTTTATGCTTTCCAAAAATACTAGGACTAGGGGCATGCGATGAAGCTACAAATTAGTAAATTTAAAACTAATCGGAGAAAATATTTCTTCACTCAACGTGTAATTAAACTCTGGAATTCGTTGCCAGAGAATGTGGTAAAGGCGGTTAGCTTAGCAGAGTTTTAAAAAGGTTTGGACGGCTTCCTAAAGGAAAAGTCCATAGACCATTATTAAATTGGACTTGGGGGAAATCCACTATTTTTGTGGATAAGCAGTATGAAATGTTTTGTACTTTTTTGGGATCTTGCCAGGTATTTGTGACCTGGATTGGCCACTGTTGGAAACAGGATGCTGGGCTTCATGGACCTTTGGTCTGTCCCAGTAAGGCAATATTTATGTACTTATATAAAAGCAAACAGGATGCTAGGAATTATTAGAAAAGGGATGCAAAATAAGACCAAGAATATTATAATGCCTCTGTATTGCTCCATGGTACAACTTCACCTTGAGTATTGTATTCAATTCTGGTCACTATATCTCAAAAAAAGATATAGCAGAATTAGAAAAGGTTCAAAGAAGAGCGACCAAAATGATAAAGGAGATGAACTCTTCCTGCATGAGGAAAGGCTAAAGAGGTTAGGGCTCTTCAGCTTGGAAAAGAGACGGCTGAGAGGGAGATATGTTTGAGGTGTTTGAAGTCCTGAATGGTGTAGAATGCGTAGAAGTGAATATTTACTTCTACCCATTCTACACCATTCAGACTGAATATCGGCCAGGAACCGCAGAAGCTCCGGTGGGCACTATGGGACAATTTAGCCCCAAATATTCAGTACTGCCTGCACATTGCCTGGCAGCTGAATAACTGAGTTTAAATTAGCCGGTGATGGTTAGCATTTAACAAGAAAAGAAAAATAAACCGCTGATTGCCAGCAGCTGAATATATAGTTACATATAGTTATATAGTAGATGACGGCAGAAAAAGACCTGCACGGTCCATCCAGTCTGCCCAACAAGATAAACTCACATGTGCTACTTTTTGTGTATACCTTACCTTGATTTGTACCTGTCCTTTTCAGGGCACAGACCGTATAAGTCTGCCCAGCACTATCCCCGCCTCCCAACCACCAGCCCCGCCTCCCACCACCGGTTCCGACACAGACCATATAAGTCTGCCTAGCACTATCCCCGCCTCCCAACCACCAGTCACGACTCCCACCACCGGCTCTGGCGCAGACCGTATAAGTCTGCCCAGCACCATCTCCGCCTCCCGCCACCGGCTCTGCCACCCAATCTCGGCTAAGCTCCTTAGGATCCATTCCTTCTGAACAGGATTCCTTTATGTTTATCCCACGAATGTTTGAATTCCGTTACCGTTTTCGTTTCCACCACCTCCCGCGGGAGGGCATTCCAAGCATCCACTACTCTCTCCGTGAAAAAATACTTCCTGACATTTTTCTTGAGTCTGCCCCCCTTCAATCTCATTTCATGTCCTCTCATTCTACTGCCTTCGCATCTCCGGAAAAGGTTCATTTGCAGATTAATACCTTTCAAATATTTGAACGTATGTATCATATCACCCCTGTTTCTCCTTTCCTCTAGAGTATACAGTGGGGGAAATAAGTATTTGATCCCTTGCTGATTTTGTAAGTTTGCCCACTGACAAAGACATGAGCAGCCCATAATTGAAGGGTAGGTTATTGGTAACAGTGAGAGATAGCACATCACAAATTAAATCCGGAAAATCACATTGTGGAAAGTATATGAATTTATTTGCATTCTGCAGAGGGAAATAAGTATTTAATCCCTCTGGCAAACAAGACCTAATACTTGGTGGCAAAACCCTTGTTGGCAAGCACAGCGGTCAGACGTCTTCTGTAGTTGATGATGAGGTTTGCACACATGTCAGGAGGAATTTTGGTCCACTCCTCTTTGCAGATCATCTCTAAATCATTAAGAGTTCTGGGCTGTCGCTTGGCAACTCGCAGCTTCAGCTCCCTCCATAAGTTTTCAATGGGATTAAGGTCTGGTGACTGGCTAGGCCACTCCATGACCCTAATGTGCTTCTTCCTGAGCCACTCCTTTGTTGCCTTGGCTGTATGTTTTGGGTCATTGTCGTGCTGGAAGACCCAGCCACGACCCATTTTTAAGGCCCTGGCAGAGGGAAGGAGGTTGTCACTCAGAATTGTACGGTACATGGCCCCATCCATTCTCCCATTGATGCGGTGAAGTAGTCCTGTGCCCTTAGCAGAGAAACACCCCCAAAACATAACATTTCCACCTCCATGCTTGACAGTGGGGACGGTGTTCTTTGGGTCATAGGCAGCATTTCTCTTCCTCCAAACACGGCGAGTTGAGTTCATGCCAAAGAGCTCAATTTTTGTCTCATCTGACCACAGCACCTTCTCCCAATCACTCTCGGCATCATCCAGGTGTTCACTGGCAAACTTCAGACGGGCCGTCACATGTGCCTTCCGGAGCAGGGGGACCTTGCGGGCACTGCAGGATTGCAATCCGTTATGTCGTAATGTGTTACCAATGGTTTTCGTGGTGACAGTGGTCCCAGCTGCCTTGAGATCATTGACAAGTTCCCCCCTTGTAGTTGTAGGCTGATTTCTAACCTTCCTCATGATCAAGGATACCCCACGAGGTGAGATTTTGCGTGGAGCCCCAGATCTTTGTCGATTGACAGTCATTTTGTACTTCTTCCATTTTCTTACTATGGCACCAACAGTTGTCTCCTTCTCGCCCAGCGTCTTACTGATGGTTTTGTAGCCCATTCCAGCCTTGTGCAGGTGTATGATCTTGTCCCTGACATCCTTAGACAGCTCCTTGCTCTTGGCCATTTTGTAGAGGTTAGAGTCTGACTGATTCACTGAGTCTGTGGACAGGTGTCTTTCATACAGGTGACCATTGCCGACAGCTGTCTGTCATGCAGGTAACGAGTTGATTTGGAGCATCTACCTGGTCTGTAGGGGCCAGATCTCTTACTGGTTGGTGGGGGATCAAATACTTATTTCCCTCTGCAGAATGCAAATAAATTCATATACTTTCCACAATGTGATTTTCCGGATTTAATTTGTGATGTGCTATCTCTCACTGTTACCAATAACCTACCCTTCAATTATGGGCTGCTCATGTCTTTGTCAGTGGGCAAACTTACAAAATCAGCAAGGGATCAAATACTTATTTCCCCCACTGTACATGTTCAGGTCCGCAAGTCTCTCCTCATACGTCTTGTAACGCAAATCCCATACCATTCTCGTAGCTTTTCTTTGCACCGCTTCAATTCTTTTTACATCCTTAACAAGATACGGCCTCCAAAACTTAACACAATACTCCAGGTGGGGCCTCACCAACGACTTATACAGGGGCATCAACACCCCCTTTCTTCTGCTGGTCACACCTCTCTCTATACAGCCTAACAACCTTCTAGCTACGGCCACCGCCTTGTCGCACTGTTTCGTCGCCTTCAAATCCTCAGATACTATCACCCCAAGATCCCTCTCCCCATCCGTACCTATCAGACTCTCCCCGCCTAACACATACCATATGACGGCAGAAAAAGACCTGCACGATCCATCCAGTCTGCCCAACAAGACAAACTCATATGTGCTACTTTTTGTTTATATTTTACCTTGATTTGTAACTGTCATTTTCAGGGTACAGACCGTACAAGTCTGCCCAGCACTATCCCGCCTCCCAACCACCAGCCCCGCCTCCCACCACCGGCTCTGGCACAGACCGTATAAGTCTGCCCAGCACTATCCCCACCTCCCACCACCGGCTCTGGCACAGACTGTATAAGTCTGCCCAGCACTATCCCCGCCTCCCAACCACCAGCTCCACCACTTAATCTCGGCTAAGCTCCTGAGGATCCATTTCTTCTGAACAGGATTCCTTTATGTTTATCCCACGCATGTTTGAATTCTGTTACCGTTTTCCTCTCCACCACCTCCCGCATGTTAGAGCATGTGTCAAATTTTGAAAGATCATCCTTTCAGTACGGAGATCAGATTCTATAGATGGTACATTGATATTTTCCTTTAATGGAAGGGGAACCAGTCAGATTTGAATTCCAGACATGGTTAAACACTAGAGACCCCAATTTTAAAATTAAGATGCAATGACAGATTCCATGCTTAAATATTCTGATCAGAAATACACATTATCATTTTATGACATCTACTGAAAACTCCACTGACAAAAACATTTATATTTCACCAACCTGACAAATAACTTACCTTACTGTCAATTTTTGAGATTATGCGGATTACGTTCAGAAGCAAAGGACTGATTTACAAAATGCCATCATGGCAACGATGTTTCAGCAAAGAGGCTATCTAGACAAAAACATATCAGAGGGTTTCAATAAAACAAGATCCCAATGCAGAGATTCTCTTCTGAAGACTAGACTGTCTAAAACTAAGCCAAAAATCATCTGTATACTAAGATTTTCCCACCAGGCAAGAAGCATCCAATGCATCATTAGAAAACACTGGCATATCTTGGAAGCAGAAACTCACTAAGATCCACTTCACTAATCTTACGAGACTGCTCAATTACTGAAAAGTGAAGGAAAACACAACACTCTCAATTGAAGGAGGAAAACAGATCTCATAATACTGTGGCAATAAACATTACAACACACCGCTCTTTCTGCGGTTCTTTTTTTGCCCACAGAGAAAAAGTAATCATGGATCAAAAACCTCCTCAAAATTTTTTAGCAAAATGAGTATTCACTTAATCAAGCACTGCTCAGCAAAAACACATCAATAAATATTGAGAATTAAACTTATCTGAGTAGTGCAGCATTCATGTGGTGCATGTCTCCACCCCAGCTGTATAGCTCAAAACACTGTGGTCCCAACGGACCCGTTTTGTGTTAGCTTCATCAGAAAACCCACTGGTGGTGGCACAGATACTGCAAGATAGAAAAAACCAGCATTAAAAGACATGAACACAGAACCCAAAAAACAAAAACCACAAAGCAAAAGGCAGAGCGTTCTGGACTAACTCTAGCCTGCTGGAGGGTAGCTGCTCCCCTGTCGATCATAAGCAAACAGCGGGAACAACGCGGTGGCCATGTTTAAAATGACCTGCCAATCAGCACGAAAAACGTTATCATCAGCAAACACCGCGCATAATCACTAAATTAGTGCTTCAAAGAAAAAAAAAGTCATAGCCTACTCTCAAAACAAAAACCTAAGAAAAATTGGTTCCTTCAGCTTTACCAGATCCAATTACAGAAAATACCATACACATTGTACATTCAAAGTGTGGCTCCTGTATAGTATGTTACCACTCTTTGACCCTTTCTTTGTTCACACATCCGGTCACACAGTCAGGTGACAGGTGACAGGTGACAGGTGTCTTTCATACAGGTGACCATTGCCGACAGCTGTCTGTCATGCAGGTAACGAGTTGATTTGGAGCATTTACCTGGTCTGTAGGGGCCAGATCTCTTACTGGTTGGTGGGGGATCAAATACTTATTTCCCTCTGCAGAATGCAAATAAATTCATATACTTTCCACAATGTGATTTTCCGGATTTAATTTGTGATGTGCTATCTCTCACTGTTACCAATAACCTACCCTTCAATTATGGGCTGCTCATGTCTTTGTCAGTGGGCAAACTTACAAAATCAGCAAGGGATCAAATACTTATTTCCACCACTGTAAGTACATAAGTAGTGCCATACTGGGAAAGACCAAAGGTCCATCTAGCCCAGCATCCTGTCACCGACAGTGGCCAATCCAGGTCAAGGGCACCTGGCACGCTCCCCAAACGTAAAAACATTCCAGACAAGTTATACCTAAAAATGCGGAATTTTTCCATTTAATAGCGGTCTATGGACTTGTCCTTTAGGAATCTATCTAACCCCTTTTTAAACTCCGTCAAGCTAACCGCCCGTACCACGTTCTCCGGCAACGAATTCCAGAGTCTAATTACACGTTGGGTGAAGAAACATTTTCTCCGATTCGTTTTAAATTTACCACACTGTAGCTTCAACTCATGCCCTCTAGTCCTAGTATTTTTGGATAGCGTGAACAGTCGCTTCACATCCACCCGATCCATTCCACTCATTATTTTATACACTTCTATCATATCTCCCCTCAGCCGTCTCTTCTCCAAGCTGAAAAGCCCTAGCCTTCTCAGCCTCTCTTCATAGGAAAGTCGTCCCATCCCCACTATCATTTTCGTCGCCCTTCGCTGTACCTTTTCCAATTCTACTATATCTTTTTTGAGATACGGAGACCAGTACTGAACACAATACTCCAGGTGCGGTCGCACCATGGAGCGATACAACGGCATTATAACATCCGCACACCTGGACTCCATACCCTTCCTAATAACACCCAACATTCTATTCGCTTTCCTAGCTGCAGCAGCACACTGAGCAGAAGGTTTCAGCGTATCATCGACGACGACACCCAGATCCCTTTCTTGATCCGTAACTCCTAACGCGGAACCTTGCAAGACGTAGCTATAATTCGGGTTCCTCTTACCCACATGCATCACTTTGCACTTGTCAACATTGAGCTTCATCTGCCACTTGCACGCCCATTCTCCCAGTCTCGCAAGGTCCTCCTGTAATCGTTCACATTCCTCCTGCGACTTGACGACCCTGAATAATTTTGTGTCATCGGCGAATTTAATTACCTCACTAGTTATTCCCATCTCTAGGTCATTTATAAATACATTAAAAAGCAACGGACCCAGCACAGACCCCTGCGGGACCCCACTAACTACCCTCCTCCACTGAGAATACTGGCCACGCAATCCTACTCTCTGCTTCCTATCTTTCAACCAGTTCTTAATCCATAATAATACCCTACCTCCGATTCCATGACTCTGCAATTTCTTCAGGAGTCTTTCGTGCGGCACTTTGTCAAACGCCTTCTGAAAATCCAGATATATATGTTATTACATGCCCATGTAAGTTAATCTATGTGGGGAAAACAAAAAGGATGGTAAAAATATGAATAATTGAACATAGGAGATGCATTTCTAGTAACATACATGTGGGGCATACACAGATTACCTCTCGCCTTGACTACTGCAACTTACTCCTCACCGGCCTCCCACTTAGCCACCTATCCCCCCTTCAATCCGTTCAGAACTCTGCTGCAAGTCTTATATTCCGCCAGAACCGATATACTCATATCACCCCTCTCCTCAGGTCACTTCACTGGCTTCCAATCAGATACCGCATTCAGTTCAAGCTTCTCCTTCTTACCTACAAATGCACTCAGTCTGCTGCCCCGCACTACCTCTCTACCCTTATCTCCCCTTATCCCGCCCGAAACCTCCGTTCACAGGACAAATCCCTCCTCTCATTACCCTTCTCCACCACCGCCAACTCCAGGCTCCGCCCATTCTGCCTCGCCTCACCCTATGCTTGGAAAAGCCTTCCCGAGCCCTTACGCCAAGCCCCCTCCCTGCCCATCTTCAAGTCTTTGCTTAAAGCCCACCTCTTCAATGCTGCGTTCGGCACCTAACTCTTACCTTTCAGGAAATCCAGACTGCCCCAATTTGACTGCCCCTATCAGAGTAACTGTTCACGTGTCCTTTAGATTGTAAGCTCTTTGAGCAGGGACTGTCCTTCTATGTTAAATTGTACAGCGCTGCGTAACCCTAGTAGCGCTTTAGAAATGTCAAGTAGTAGTAGTAGTAATTGGGGAATGTGACTCAGTATGAATTATAGAAAAACTAGTAAAACAGGCCTGTTTCTGACACAAATGAAACGGGCACTAGCAAGGTTTTCCTTGGAGTGTGTATGTTTGAGAGAGAGAGAGAGAGAAAGTGTGTGTGAGAGATGGAGTGTGTGTGTTTGTGTCAGAGAGAGAGAAAATGTGTGAGAGACAGAGTGTATGTGTGTGTGAGAGTGAGTGTGTTTGAGAGAGAGATAGAGTGTGTGAGAGAGAGTGTATGTGAAAGACAGATAGTGAGTGTGTGTGTGTGGGGCTCCGAGTTCCATGACCCCCTCCTTCCCTCCCTCCCTCTCCTCCCCTCTGAGTTCCAGGCCCCCCTTCCGTCCGAGCTGCAGGCCCCCCTCCCTCTCCTCCCCAGCGTGTTCCATGCCCCCCTTTCCTTAGAGTGTGTATGTTTGAGAGAGAGTGTGTGGGTGAGAGATGGAGTGTATAAGTGAGAGAGAATGTGAAAGAGAGACTGACAGAGTTTGTGTTTGTGTCAGAGAGAGAGAGTGTGTGTGAGCGAGTGTGTGTGTGTGTGTGAGTCTGTGTGTGAGAGAGAGAGTGTGTGAGAAAGAGTGTATGTGAGAGACAGAGAGTGAGTGTGTGTGTGTGAGAAAGTGAAGCCTTCAAGCCTTGAAGCATTCGTGCGCTCTGTAAGGCTCCATCTCCTCAATTGACAACACGTAGTTCCGAAACGTTGCAGGAATGCTTCAAGGCTTGAAGGCTTCGCTTTCTCAGCTTCAGAATGTTGGAGGTGCATTTTATTAGCTTCATTTTACTGCATTGGCATCTGCCTCTGTGGTGCATTGTAAGACACATTGAGCCTGACACTGTTGGGAAACTGTGGGGTACAAATGAGATAATAAATAAATAAATAAATTATATAGGATATGAAACAGTTTAGTATTAGTGTACTGTTTGGAAAGTAACTAAGTTCCATTTATCTATAGATCCTAATCCTCATGCTCAAATATACTAACAAATACTGACACAGCACCCCAAGGTATTATAAAAATAGATTGTTTATTTATTTACATAGCAGCAAGAAGAAAATGAGAAGGCAAGAAAATATCACAGATGGTCTTATGATGAAAATACTGCAGAGTGAATGCACATAAATCCCTAAGATAGGCTTCTAATACAGCCAGTTATCCTAGTCCAATAGTACTGCACAGCATTTACATGGCAACTATACAACCTAGATGTAGATGACAACAGATGTCTAGCAGGTGGCAGAGTGTTCCTCAGGCAGATTAGTCAGTCAGGCAGAGCAGGGTCTGCACTTCAGATCAGATGTAAAGCAAACAGCCATTTGCCTCAGATATGAGCCTCTTTTTTGCAAAATCTGCAGGCTGCAGCTGGGTTAGTGATGTGCTTTCTGGCCTTGTTATCAATGCACAACCTCCGATGTTTATCATAATAACTTTGTCTCAGATGTTATGACTTGGAAAACCACAGTACTGTCTCATTTGCATCATGCTAAAGAGGCACCTTAATCATGAGTCATGGTTCCATAAACAATATGCAGGTGTTGTCCCAGCCACTGCATCAGTCTGGCTGGCAAGGAAAATTCTGAAGTCCTTGGCAACTCTGACTCAAGGCCTACATGTAGTCTGTATGGAAGGCTTTATCCCAACATGTACAAGGATGTTTGAATGAGCCTGTCTGTGACTTGTGGTACCAAATATTATAGTTCTATATAGCTGCAACCCAGGCCTCACCCATGTGCTAGCCCTGGGCCACAGAAAGAAATCCTTACACAAACTTCACATTCTTTGCTTACTCTCAGGCCACTCTTACCACACAGCTCATTTCCAGTCGAGCTGGGTTGGTTCAAGGTCCAGAATAGCGATCCAGGGATTTGGGAGACACTGTTCTAGTTCTGGGTTCTACTCATCTCTTCAGTACAGGAGCCACACAACACTCTCAAGGGTTCAATAACAAAATTTTTTTATTGCAACCTCTGCAACACGCAGACTTTAACTTTAACCTTCTTCAATCACTTAATAAACTCCAGCACAGCTCAGTCCCTGACTTCTGTTATTTCCGAAAAGAACACCTTTTCCACTATTCTCCTCAGGTATATTTACAGAGGCACTTTCTTTCAGGGGCTATATACGTATTCACAAGGCCCTGTCTATGCCTATCCCAGAGAATATTGTCCCAAAGGCTGTGCTTCTCACTTTTACAGGTTCAGTCCCTCCTGGCCTGACCTCCCTCCAAGGTGACCTTTGCATTGGCCTGTTCCTGGGATAGGCGCTCCCTGGCTCCTATCCCATAATCCTCCTGTGCTGGGTCTCTCCTCTCTCACTGCTGCTGTTTTGCTGAGCCACAGCTTCTCTTTACAATCAATGGTCTGCTTCTCTTAAAGTAGGATTCCCCTTTATTCCTCCAGGTCAGTGGCAGGGGACCATCAGGCAACTAAAAACTGCTCTAAAGGGCAAACACTTCTCTTTATCCCTTCCATCTCCTCCCCCTTGCCATTCTTCCTTTCAGTACATTTTCTTTCCACATTTTATTTCAAAGCTACTCCCCTTGGACTGGACTTCCTCCCACCCAAGGACCTCCCAGTCACTCCCCACAGTGACCCTCAACAGAGATGTACTCTGCTAGTAATCCCCAACCTAATAGGAGATTACATAGCTATTTTATATAGTGCCATGTAGTGCTATATATAGTGCTTTATGTAAGGGCTTTTTGCTCCTACATTCATACCATGTCTGTAGTTGAACATTGGAACACAGTTGGTCATTCGATAGATGACCTTTACTTTTTCATCATTAAGGTCATTAACTCAAGATGGCAAGGTGGTAACATTGACTCCATTTTATTACAAGAGGAGCAACGTTTTATTTTTGAATTCAATACAGTAAACACCATTTGGTCTTAATCTTGAATTAGATCTCAAGTCCTTCCTTTGATTTTCTTTTTAGTCTTTCCCTTTCTTCTTGATCCTCCCCCTTTTCTTTCCTTTCCCCCTCCTCCCTGACCTTCCCCTTCCCCTTCATTTAATCCCTTTCCTTTCTTGCTCCTCCTCCTCTTCTGTTTCCTTTCCCCCTCTTCCTTGCCCTTCCCCCTTCATTTTCTCCCCTTCCTTCCCTCCTCCCGTTCTCCTCCACTTCCATTTTTGTAATACTCCTCTTACCTTTACCCCTCTCCTCCTGATTTCTTCCTCCCTCTTCCCATTTTCCTTCTCTTTTTCTTTTCCCTCTTTAATACTTCCCTCCTTTTTCTTCCTCCCCCAGCCCCCTTCCCCTACCTCTTCCCCTTTTCTTCTAGCCTTCCTTCTATGCTTTGTCCCTTTTTAAAATTCTTCCTTCTTTTCATCCTCTTCCTTCTCTCCATCCCCCATTCCCCTCTTTTCCTTCTTCCCTTCCTCTCCCTTTCCTCATTTTTAGTGCATTTATTGCACTTAGAGAACAGTAGAGGAAATGCATAATCAATAAAGAAAATGTATAAGAGAAAAACAAGAACCCACATCATTAATGCAAAAAGCCCACATAACGAGACCCAGCTGGAGTCCTAAATAAGTAATCAAATAAGAAAGTGAACCACATCCAATGCAGACCTAGAGACAATGCCAACACAATGGCAATGAATTATTTCTCAGATACAACCACTTTAGAAGATAGGAACAATGAGAAGGATCCAAAAATATGTAAAGCTTACTTTCATATGTAACTAGGCACTTGCAAGGAAATTTTTAAAATAATTACCATCAGCAGCTGAGACCTTGGCCTTAAGCTGGAGGAAAGCTTTACATCTCAACTGCGTTGGCCAAGATACACCAGGAAAAACTAGAACTTTTTGCCATAAGAAGGGGAGATTTTTTTAAATATATTAGCAATATCAAAAGCCGTTTGCACCACTTCTTTCATACACATTTTGAAGAATTCCAATGGGGACAAGTAATGAATAACAGGAACATTTTTAAAAAACATAAGTTACAAGTCCTCATCGAATTCTCCAAATTTTCCATCACCATTTGAAGTACAAGGCTATCTTTAGCAGCAGTAGCAACTGCTGCCTGGCAAGATGCAACCTGTGATCCAAATTTTTCGAATTCCTTCTACATAGAATTCATCTTCATGCCACTTTCCTTAAACTTTTCAAATGTTTCATAAGTAAACTTGATATAAAGTGACAAAGTATCTTGAAGATTTTTATCCATCTTAAACGGTACTTTATATATATCATTTAAAGAAACATTGTGTAAAACAGCGCAGGTACTCAAAGTTGAGTATGGGCGATATATTATGTTAAAAATTACACTTTTCGGGTACTGTCTTCTATTTACTGGTAGTTTATGCTCCCAATCAATATGAGCATAATTTTTTAAAGAAGTTCAATTGGGGATGAGGGAACCTACTCTGTCATTGCTCTTGGTGGGAGATTACAATCAGGTAATGGACCTGACTATGGATTGGTGGGGTCTGGAAGTGCTTCACCCCGGTTAGATCGGGGACTGCCTTACTTGTGTATGGCACTGGGATTAGTGGATGCTTGGAAACTTCTCCACCTCATGGAACGCAATTGTATACACGTCTCTAAGGCTCATGGTACACTTTCATGCATTGACTATCCTAGTTGTACATGCCATGATAACATCAAGACTGGATTACTGCAATGCACTATACAATGGACTGACTACAAAGGGCCTGCACCAGCTCCAGTTAATTCAGAATGCAGCAGCAAGACTCATAGAAGGTTGCAAGCGACGTGACCATATCACACCATTTTTGCAAAAACTTCATTGGCTACCAGTACAATACAAGGCTAAATTTAAAACTCTATGTCTGATCTTCAAGGCCCTGAAAGGAAATGGCCCTTAGTACCTGAAAAATAGGATGATCCTCCACACACTACCAAGGACACTAAGGTCCTCCCAAGGATTTTCACTAACCACATCCTCTCCAAAAGACATTACACGATGTGATACCCGCAAGCGAGCCTTCTCTGGAGTAGCCCCACACTCTGGAATGCACTTCTTGAAAGGCTGCGCTTAACACAAGACTATCTCTACTTTAGGAAGCAGGTGAAAGCTTGGCTCTTCAACCAGGCCTTTACTGGAAGAAGTAACTAACTCGTTAGTCTCACTCACACACACAAGGGGCACTTAGGTTGCATATACTGCAGCAGGACATGTTTACCCAGGGCCACCGAGAGGGGGGTACAGGGGGGACAAATGTTCCCGGGCCCGGGCCTCCAGGGGGGCCCGGCGCCGAGTCCGTGGGTGCTCACCCCCCCGTCCGACTCCTAGGTCCCTCCCTCCCTCCGTCCGACTCCCAGGGCCCGCCCTCCGTCCCTCCCTCCGAATTGCAAAAGCGATCTTGTTCTTACTTCTTCAGCGGGGGTTACGGCGAGAGCAGCACGCAGACGCCTTTGAGGGCGGGACCAGAGCTGAGAGACAGAAAAACGAGGGAAGGCTGAAGCGGGAGCCTGCACGCTTTTCCCTGCGTTCTCTTCTGCATGCTGCTCTCGCCAACCTCAAACGAAGTAAGAACAAGATCGCTTTTGCAATTCAGAGGGAGGAAGGGAGGGGGGCCTTGGAATTCAGTCAGATGGACGGAAGGAGAGGGGGGCCTTGGATCTCGGAGAGAGGGAGGGAGTTTAGTAGCGCTATAGAAATGATAAGCAGTAGTAGAGGGGCCTTGGATCTCGGAGGGAGGGGGGAGGCCTTGGATCTCGGAGGGGGGGCAGGCCTTGGATCTCGGAGGGGGGGAGAGAAAAGAGATTGCTGGACAAGAGGGCAGGGCAGGGGGAGAGAGAAGAGATTGCTGGACAAGAGGGCAGGGGGAGAGAGAAGAGATTGCTGGACAAGAGGGCAGGGGGGAGAGAGAAGAGATTGCTGGACAAGAGGGCAGGGGGGAGAGAGAAGAGATCGCTGGACAAGAGGGCATTGGGGAGAGAGAAGAGATCGCTGGACAAGAGGGCATTGGGGAGAGAGAAGAGATCGCTGGACAAGAGGGCGGGGGGAGAGAGAAGAGATCGCTGGACAGGAGGGCAGGGAAGAGGGGAGAGGAGAACTGCTGAACATGGATGGATGATTGGAGGGCAGGGAAGAGAAGAAATGTTGGACAAGGATGAAGGGAAGGAAAGACAAAGGAAGGAGATGCACACGGATGGAGGGAAAAGGAAGAGAGGAGAAATGCTGGATATGGATGGAGGGGAGGGAAGACAGGAAGTACATGCACATGGATGGAGGGGAGGGGAGTGAGGAGAAATGCTCAATTTAAGGGCTGGATCGGAACACTTTCAGGACAGATGCCGAAACTTGAGGAAGGATAGGGACAGGGCTACAGATGGTAGACAGGACGCATAAGACACAGGAGGATGGTGAGAGAAAAAATATCAAATGGAAAGAAGACACTGCATAAAACAGAAGATGGGACCAAAGCAAATAGAAAAACTATGATCAGACAACAAAGGTAGAAAAAAGTATTTTATTCAGAATTTATTAATTGGAATATGTCAGCTTTTGGAAATGTGTATCTGTGATATTTTTCATGCAAGTTTCAATTTTTCTAGTATTGCTGCATGCTGAGTCTGACTTCTTGAGGTAACTTTCTAGTTCAGTATTTTGCCTTCATATTTTTTTATTTCTAGTTCCTTGTGTCATATCTGTTGCCATGTGTTTTTCATGTGTGATCAAGGTACAGTATTCTGCTAGTGTGTAGTATTTGCAGCCCTTTTTGTTTTGTTTTTCATTAGGTTGTGTACTGGTGTTTTAGAGCCCGGTGTAATTATAGTGCTGCCTTTCCACGCATAAGGTTGTAGTTCGTCCTGTCCTTGGAATTAGTGCTGTTATGGTTTGTAAGGTTATGAGTGGGTTTTTGCACAAGTTTGTGTATAGTGTTTTGCAGTGGAGAGATTGTGTTTTGGCTTTACTGAGGTGGCACCAAAACATCAGAAAAGGTGTAGAGCCTAAATCATGACACACTACCTCTTGAAGGATCTACATATAGTGCAAGGGCCCGGCAGTGGGGGGGGGGGGGGCAGGGGAGGCCTTGTCCCAGGCCCGGCCCACTCTCTCGGCGGCCCTGTGTTTACCCACACCTACACTAGCTGAGATAACATTTAACCATTTCTCTGACCTCATGTACAACTTTCTTTAAATCAATCTCCTTACTTTCTAACTCTTCCTACTTTCTTACCCTTCTATATGTTACATCTTTGCTTTACCCTTCGCTATCACACCTATAATGTTCTATTACGTATGAGTACTTAACTTTCAATAGACAACAAGAGGGTGGGAAGCATTTAGCTGCCTAGAGACAGATTAAAGGAAGACCCTAACTCAGAACTACTCTTCTCCCTCCCATCTCCTCTGCTCATTAACTTATCACTGAAACCTGATCCAGCACTTAGCTCAACAGCTTGAAAGGCAAGCCGAAATAACACACAACCAGAATACCAGACCCATCCCAAAGAACAAAAGCCTTAACACACATCTAGGCATCAGAACACGGTCTTATTAGTAGTCCACAGTAAATAGAAACCAAAATGAATACCTTCAAACTACTCCTAATAATCTACTCCTTAACACTGATCCACTTTACACTAACCACTCCTCTTACTGAAAGTAACACTATACGCATACTATACAATCATCAAAGATTGATCAGATACACCACACCTCATCAAACTGACAACAACTTAAACAAAGGAAGAACACCAACATGCGGACAACCACTACAGAACACAAAGAAGGGCCCAAACAAACCCACTTCAACAAATTAACGACAACTAATAAAAGTCCACACAACTTCAAACGCAGAAGACCCATTTCAAACAATCCAAGTGGGCTATATCAACGCCAGTTCCACAGTAATCAAAACAGCAATATTAACAGACTGGATCATGACAGAAAACCTTGACCTACTCTTCATCAATTAAACCTGGATCCACGACCAAAGGACCCATTAATACTAGACCTGTGCCCTCCAGGATACAAAATCACACACTGGACCAGAAAGGAAAAGAGAGGTGGAGGCATAGCACTAATCTATCGATCCCACTTTACCACCGAAACCATTGCCGAGTCCATGACACCTCACCTTGAAATTGCCTCAATCAGAATCCACAACAAAACCCTACGCGACCATTTGAATTGTGTTTTGTTTTACAGACCTCCAGGTAATTGGAACGAAGGCCAGACTGACTTCATCGACTTCATCTCAAACACTTGTGTAACCAACTCCAATGTACTAGTACTAGGAGACATCAACCTTCACTTAGAAGACCCAAACTCCATCAACGCATGAGAATGTAAGTAATTCCTCCACCTATGTGATCTTAAATGGCCACTAATGCAAGCAACCCATGTCAAAGGGCACACACTGGATCTCATCTCACACAAACTTTCAACTGACCAGAACTTAAAAATAACAGATATTAAATGGACAGAAACACCCTGGACTGATCACTACAAACTAAACCTATCCCTACACTGGCGGAAAAAGGGATTACACCAAACCCAAGAGCACACATCCTACAAAACAAGAGGTCATGTTGACCCGAAAATATTCTGGCAACTGATGTACAACAATGATTGGACAGCACAAACAGACTCCATATACTACCTCTTGGAATGGGATAAAAGATGCAAATGCATACTAGACGAAATAGCACCCTTACAAGCAAAAACATCACATAAGACTAACTTGATACCATGGTTCAACGATGAACTGAAAAAGCTAAAAACACAATCCAGGGAACTAGAATGAGCATGGAAAAAATCAAAAAATGAACATTCACTCAACACATGGAAACAATCACAAAGAAAATACAAATACGTAATAAGACAGACCAAAAGATTATACTACAAAACTAAAATAGGGCCAGATTACAAAGACACGAAGAAACTATACCAACTCATGAACAAATTCCTAGACACCAACTTGGTCACTGCATCGAATACAGACATCCCATCTGCAGATAAACTTGCTAAGTATTTCAATGAAAAAACTGTAAACCTACGCAACACACAACCTCAGGACAACACTGACATTGAAAACTTCTTTAATGATTTGGACCCAACCACTGGAGAATACCCAGCTGACTGATCCTGGTTAAACTTCGCCCTCCCTACCGTTGATACAGTTGCAGAGGCAATCAACAGGTTCTCCAACACTCACTGTAAACTAGATACCTGCCCCAACTACCTAATAAAATCCACCCCTGACCACTTCGTAGCAGACCTCACATCCCACCTAAATTACATGCTACAGCAAGGTCTCTTTCCTAAGGAAAATGGCAATATCCTACTCACCCCGATACCAAAAGACACCATGAAAAAAACAAATGAAATCACTAACTACCGTCCAGTAGCATCCATCCTGTTGTCAGTCAAACTGATGGAAAGTATGGTAGCCAAACAACTTACAGATTATATAAACACAAATCACAGTCAGGTTTTCACCCCCAACACAGCACAGAAACAGTATTACTCACTCTCCTAGCCAAATTCAAGCAGGAAATAGCAACAGGCAAAAATATCCTCCTCCTCCAATTCGACATGTCTAGTGCATTCGACATGGTAAACCATAATATATTAATAAGATTACTAGATAAGTTTGGTATTGGTGGAAACATGCTTAGCTGGATCAAATGTTTCCTAACCACGAGAACATACCAAGTAAAATCAAACTCAAACATATCATCACCATGGAAAGCAGACTGCGGAGTACCACAAGGATCACCACTATCACCAATCCTCTTCAACCTAATGATGACCCCCCGTTGGCCAAGACCCTATCTACCCTTTCATCTATGCAGACGATGTCACAATATACATTCCTTACAAATCTAAACTGACAGAAATCACCAACGAAATCAAGATCAGCTTGAACATTTCAACTAAAACTCAACAAAGAAAAAACACACTGCCTCATCGTCTCAATCCAACACAACGTAGACAACCTCATACTTATCAACACCCCAGAGTACACCCTCCCTATCTCGGACAGCCTGAAAATACTCGGTGTTACAATAGACCGCAACTTAACACTAGAGAGTCAAGTGACATCCATAACAAAGAAAATGTTCCACTCAACGTGGAAACTCAAGCGCGTGAAACAATTCTTCCTGAGGGAAACATTTCGCAACCTGATACAATCAATGGTACTAAGCCATGCAGACTACTGCAATGGAATTTATGCGGGATGCAAAGAACAAACTTTAAAGAAACTTCAGACCGCTCAAAACACAGCAGCTAGACATATCTTCAGAAAAACGCGATTCGAAAGCGCAAAACCCCTCCGCGAAAAACTACACTGGCTCCCAATCAAAGAACGAATCGCTTTCAAAATCTGCACTCTGGTTCACAAAATTATCTATGGTAAAGCCCCGGGGTACATGACAAACTTGATCGACCTACCAACTAGAAATACATCCGAATCAATGTGATCGTACCTAAATTTGCACTACCCAAGCTGCAAAGGACTCAAATACAAGTCAACCTACGCATCTAGTTTTTCCTACATAAGCACACAACTGTGGAACGCATTACCAAAAGCCTTGAAAACTATGAATGACCACCTACACTTCCGGAGAACACTAAAAACTTACCTGTTTAAAAAGGCATACCCTACCAATCCAACATAAATGCCAATCTCTGCTACATGACAAAACTAAAATACGTAATGGACATAACACAACTCTTACGCTGTACGATTCCATTATATGGCTATACAACATGAACTTTATCTTGCCACAACCTCACTCTGTAGTTGTTTGAACTTTATCTTACCACAACATCACTTTGTATTTGTTTACACTGGAGTCTGCAAACGCCTCTCCGGCACATTGAGCCTAAAATGTAAAATGTAAGCCACATTGAGCCTAAAAATAGGTGGGAAAATGTGGGATACAAATGTAACAAATAAATAAAAATAAATAAACATGTAGACAATCTGGCTTTTTTCTGGGAGATTGCTAAGGCAGTCCTCCGAGGGGACATTATTACTTATGTCGCAGCTTGAAATCGACGCATAGCCCAGGGTATTCAACATTTAGAACATAAACATGATCTAGCAAAGCATGCTTATACGAGGAACTCAGCTTCCTCACAAAAGGAAGCCTTAATATCTAAGCAGGTAGCGTTGAATGCTCTGATCTATAAGCGAACTAAGAAAATGTTGTTTTATAGGAAATTTCAATACTATATGTTTAGGAACTGGTCAGGTAAATTGCTGGCTCATATTACTAAAAATTGGGCTGCTCTTGGTATATTTCTGCCATATGGGTCCAGCAGGGAGCATTATATACTGCCTCAACTATCATAGTCAAGGTATTTTAGAGATATTTTTGAGACTTCTATGCTTCTGGCACACATTCAGAGGGCCCAGATGTGATTGATTATCTAGTTGACTCAGGTTTACTGCAATTGTTGCTGGCAGCTCGGGAGGAATTGAGAACCCCTTTAACATCTAAAGAACATCAAAGGGCCGTTAAGACTGCTAAAACCCACACAGCTCCAGATCTTGATGGTTATGCTCTGGAGTTTTCTAAGATGTTGTTAGCACAGCTGTGTGGCCCTCTACTTGAATATTACTGAGGCAGTTGATCAGGACACCGTGCCTCTCCATGCTAATCTGGCTGTCATTACTTTGATTTTGAAGCAGGGTAAAGCTGAAATTAATGCGGAGTCTTACTGACCCATTGTTATGATTCTGCTAAGACTGGTAGGGTAGACTGGGACTCACTTCTGATTGGCCTGTTAAGGATTGAGCTGATGTCTGAGGCAGCAGATGTCAGAAGTCAGATCTATTTAAATCTACCTCTCCCTACAGCCTATGCTTTAGTGTTGATTACTGTCATCTGAGCCTCTTTCCCTCTCTCTGTCTGTGCTAGTAGCATACTACATCCGTTGGAGTTTGCTTACTCTTCTTGTTGCTTGATTGTTTCCCTAGCCTAGCTGCTTTCCTTGATTACCTTGCTTCCGTGCAGCTGTGGGTGCTCTGTTTGCTTTGTCTCTGTGTGCTGCTGAGTTCTGGTAAGAACATTGTTTGTTTTTCTCCTTTGTTAGCTTTAAACCTTTGACTGCAGTGTAAGCCCTGCTTCTTCCTGATTTGTGTGTTAAAGTAGCCCTTCCTGCTTTAATTCTTTGTCTGCTGTGTTTGTCTCCTGATTCTTGTGAGCATTGCTCCTTATCTGATTGGTGTTTGTAAAGGCAGCTTTCCCCTGTTTGCTTGCTTTCCCCTTTGTCTCTAATGTCTGTTATTTGACTCTGTGGTACAGCCTTGTGTATTCTTATGAGTGGTTTCCCTTTACCTTTGAGTCCTGTACGGCCAGCCTTGTGTATTCTTGTGAGTAGATTACCTTGACCCTTGAGTGCTGTGTAGCACAGCCTTGTGTATTCCTATAAGTGGCTTCCCTTTACCCTTGAATGCTGTATGGTACAGCCTAGAGTGTTCCTATGAGTGGCTTCCCTTTTCCCTTGAGTGCTGTGTGGCACAGCCTAGTGTATTTGAGTGCTGTATGGTACAGCCTAGAGTATTCCTGTGGAGCTTCGCACTTGTAGAGTCTGTGTCCCATTCTGCCCTCGGCTTTCATTTTTTCCCTGGGGCTTTGCCTCTGGTACCTGTGTTTCTGTGTAGCCTTTGTTTGCATTCTCTTCCTCTGGTCGTAGCCTGTACCTGCCAGTGTTTTGTCTATCGCCCTTCCCTTGTGCACTGTGTGCATTGCATGTGCTCCAGTCCCTTTTGGGACCCCTCGTTCTTTTTCCCTTCCCTAGTGTATGACTCGGTTCCAGTTTGGCCATGAGGCCCGTACACTTGGACTCTGTATGAGTGAGTTTCTGTTCGGCCGTTCGGCCCGCCTGAGTGGTCTATTTCCCTTTTCTGATGGTGCTAGTGGATTGTTCTGAGTGTGCGGGGCTTTGTGGCCGTGGGTTTGCTTAGCGCCTGTTTAGTCTTCCCTAGGCCTTGGCCAAGGTCCTTCCTAAGCCTTGGCCTAAGCACAAGGGCTCACGAACAGTTTAACACCCATTCCCTCCTTAATGTTGAGGGAACTTAATAAAGTTATTGGCCTGCATCTCAGCAGATTGCCTATCTGCACATTTTCCTTATATAATTTGTTAATATTGATCATGCTGGACATCAACCATGAAACAGGCTTACAACTGTGGCCTGTTTAGTTGTGTGTTGAGCTAGGCCTCAATAAAGGTCAAAAGGACAGTCACTGAGATGCCAGTTACCAAGTGTGACAGAAATTCCCCTAAGTGCTTGCAAAACAAGCTGATAGAGGAACTTCATGCAGAATGCTGAGAAATATGATTTACAGCTTTTGCTGATTGCAAGTGAGAATGACCTTGATAATGGTACTTATATTAGGCAATACTGTATAATAAAGAGCACAGGTCTGAACCATAAGGTAAGGCCCAAACAGACCAAGAATGACAAGACTGACATCTGTGTGACCCAGAATCTCATGATCTGATAAGAACAGACTAGCGTGCAAAAACAGGCTTGCAAAAATGAAGAAAAGGAGCGAGTCAGCTTGAATAGGATAATGTGGTTTAGCCAGTTTGACGTAAGGGAAAACAGATGGTCAAAAGGAGAAGCTAGATAATTCTTTTTGAGGAAGATGAAAAAAGGCAGGCCTAATGACATGTATCCCATAGACTCAATGTTAAGTTTAGTATATATAAGTGATTGTATTTCCTACTTAGATGTTGGGCGCAGACAGCATTTCTATGCAGCAGTGTCTCTCTCCCGGAAGCAATTACTGATTGTATTTGTATTTGGTAAGTAGGGGAAATAAAGTAACTGATTGCTTTCACAAGACGCAGCCTTGGTGTCTATTGTCCCTCCAAATTGTGGGTTGGTGGTACATAAAGATTTGAGAGGTTAAAATTGGTAATTGTGACTTTCTCTTGGTGAGTAATAAAATCTCTAACTTCACTTTCTTGTATTTTATCTCTCTAAAGCCGTTATATTACATATGATAGTTTAGAGAGGTGGTAAAAATACTAAACACCACTGGTCTTTCAGCACTCCACAATACTAAGTAGTGGATATTTGGGACACTGGAGTGAGAGTGAAAAGACAGTGATAATCCTAGAGTGATAATAGGTTATTAACAAATTGGTACAGCACAGACTGGCTTTGTTCGGGGCCGCCAATCAATACTGAATGTACGTAAAGTTGTATTGGCCATGGAGTGTGCTCAACACACACAGTTGCCTGGTATGCTTGTTAGTTTAGATGCCAAAAAAGTGTTTGATTAAGTAGGGATTACTAATACACTCACTCGCTCACATGGGTATAGATGGTTGGTATCTCAAGGTGCTCTGAACTTTATGCAATGGTGTCTATACTGGTTAATGGCATCAAGTAATCTAATTTTCTGATTGAAAGGGGAATGAGACAGGGTTGTCCCTTTCCCCTCTCCTTTTTTAGTGTTATATCTTCAGCCTTTTATACGAACGATTATAAAGGAGACGGATATCAAATCACAGTACCGAAACTGTGCTAGTGTCTGCAATGAACTCATTTAAACAAGAAATTGCAAGGGGCAACAACATACTCCTCCTACAATTCGACATGCCCAGTGCCTTTGACATGGTTGACCATGAAATACTATTACATATACTAGAATACTTCGGAATAGGAGGCACAGTTCTCAAATGGTTCAAAGGATTCCTGACCACAAGATCATACCAAGTAACAACGAAAGCGGACAGATCACCCCGCTGGACACCTGAATGTGGAGTACCCCAAGGATCCCCCCTCTCACCAACCTTATTCAACCTGATGATGATACCTTTGGCTAAACTTCTAGCAACTGAAAACCTCAACCCTTACATATATGCAGATGACGTCATGATCTCCATTCCGTTTAGACATGATCTAAATGAAATTACCAACGAGATTAACCAAAGCCTCCAAATAATGCACTCCTGGGCAGATGCATTCCAACTGAAACTAAATGCAGAGAAAACACAATGTATTGTTCTAACCTCACAACATAACACAAAAAGCTTCCCTACCATAACCACACTATACTGTTCCTTGCCTATTTTGCAAAACTTGAAAATTCTAGGAGTAACCATAGATCGAAACCTCACTCTCGATACTCACGTGAAAACCACGACGAAAAAGATGTTCTATTCCATGTGGAAACTCATAAGAGTTAAACCTTTCTTCCCGAGATACATATTCCGCACCCTGGTGATAAGTCATCTCGATTACTGTAATGCACTGTACACAGGCTGTAAAGAGCAGAACATCAAGAAGCTCCAGACTGCCCAAAATACTACGGCCAGACTCATATTTGGAAAAGCCAAATATGAAAGTGCAAAACCCTTAAGAGAGAAACTTCACTGGCTCCCACTTAAGGAACGTATTGCATTCAAGATCTGCACAACGGTACACAAAATCATTCACGCAGACGCCCCAATCTACATGTTAAACCTTGTGGGCCTACCTCCCAGAAATGCCTCAAAATCATCCCGCAAATTTCTTGACCTGCACTTCCCCAACTGCAAAGGACTAAAATACAAGATGATGCATGATACCACCTTCTCCTACATGAGCATGAAGTTATGGAACACGCTACCTAGAGACCTGAAGACAATCAACGTATCAACTATCTTTCGCAAATCCCTCAAGACGTATTTCTTCAACAAAGCTTACAATGAAAACCCAGAACTGTACTAATCCATCTCTGAAAACCCATCATCTAAGAAAACCCATCGTTTAATATTCCTACTAAATTCCTTCCTTCTTCTCTCTACTTCTTCCCCTAATTAATCTCTGCACAACAATAATTGTACCTGACATCCAGGATTAACTGTGTATAACAAAACTATGTAAGCCACTTTGAGCCTGCAAATAGGTGGGATAAGGTGGGATACAAATGCAATAAATAAATAAATATTCATGGGGTTTCCATATGTGATCAGGAAGTGCATATTTTGGCTTTTGTAGATGACCTTCTTTTGGTTCTTTCTAGCCCACAAGCCTCCTTATGTTGTCTGTTTGGTGGATGAGTTTTCATATTGTTTGGGTTTTTAATTTAAATCTGCATAAATCTTCAGCTTTACCTTTACAGGTGGTAGTATGGGAGACATGGGATGGGTATTTTCCTTTGAGTTGGGCTGATAAGTTGCTCAAATATTTAGGGATATTTATTCCCAATGACCTTTCCACTATATTTGAGTTGAATTTTCAGCCCTTGTATGATTCTACCAAGATCACATTACATATATGGCAAACTTCCCTGATGGGGATGATGGCTTTGTTTAACATGATTCTTTTCCCTTGCTGGCTATATGTTTGTCAGATGTTGCTTATACTTATACAAGTGCTCAGGAAAAAACTCTTGCCAGATGCCTTAACTCCTATTTATGGAATGGAAAGAGAGCCCAAGTGTCTATCAGTAGGGCATATTTACCTAGAGACCGGGGACGCTTGGGCCTCCTATCGATCAGATTGTTTTCCCTAGCTTGTAATATGAGGCATATTAATGATTCGGATCGTGATGTGTCTCATTTTTCTTTTACTCCGGTGGAAACTTGGGTGCGACAGTCTTGTCTTACACTCCTGCCCGCATCAGTTGGGCCCTTTTTTACATACTTACCCAATTTATTTGCCATTAATGTCAACTTGGCAGTGGGCATGTTGTTCCCTTTGCCAACCTTGTACAGTATCCCTGTTTCTGTCCTGTCCATACAAGGAAATGGTAATTTCCCCCCAGGTATTTCAGGGGTGCGCTTTCAGTTTTGGCACCAGAAAGGAGTGAAATATCTTTTTCATGTGGCAGAGGAATCTGGCAACATGCAATCATATAAGATATTATGTAGGGAGGCAAGATGGCGTCTAAGAGAAGAGACGTGATGTGAGAGCTCCAGAAAACCGCAAATGCGTCTTTTGTAAGGGGGCACTTTTTCTCCGTTTTTAGATGGGGAAAAGGAAAGGGAAGTCCGGGGTGAAAGCCTCTCCTAACCCCGGAGGTAATCCTGCTCTCAAACAGACGACGCTTGACGAATTCAGAACTCCACCACCGGGAGTGCGAAGGCCTGCTTTGATTGATCCTACCTGCTCGTCAGGGGGATCCAGTGTTGAAGCGACCTCTTTAAGTCCGCTTTTCCAACCTCCACCTCCGAGACCCGGTAGCAGTGTGATGACGCCAGCTGAGCTCCGAAGTGAATTCTCCGAAGCTGGTAATTCTGCCTCGAGGGCTGGGAGAGGACCTGTCGATTCATCAACCCCACTGGAATTAACATCACAGAGGGTAGAGATGGCTGAGGCCCTCCCTATTTCCTCTACTAAGGGAGCTGCTCCTGAAAGTCCCGGTCTGATGGTAAAACCGGCGGTTGTAACACTCGATGTACTGTGGGAAGCTATCCAAGCTCTAAGTGCCTCGCTTCAGCAGGTAAATAACTCATTCAAACAGGAACTATTGGTTTTAAACCAATTTAAATTGTCCTCTAATGAAAAAATTCAAATAAATGAACAAAAAATTGTAACACATGATAGTGAAATAAAAAAATTGCAAAGTTCTGTTGGGACTCTTATCCAAGATAGGAATATCCTGGATAAAAGATTGGAATATCTGGATAATCAAACAAGAAAGAACAATCTGAGATTCCTTAAATTTCCTAAATCACCGCTTATTGCTCCGATTGAAATGTTGAGGAAATACTTCACAGAAATATTAGAAATTCCTAAAGAGGTATTTCCTCCAATAGTCAAAGCATTCTATATTACCAGGACTTCTACTTCTGTGGAGACTCAACAACAATTGAATCTATCCAAATTCTTAGAAAGTTCTCTCGAGGCTATCACTGACCGGACAACGTTAATTGTTACATTTGCTTTTGAGACTGACCGAAACAATATTTTGAGATTGTATTTTAAGCACATGTCAGCACTATTCTATGGATCTAAAATACAAATATTCCCTGATCTCAATAGAGAAACTCAGAAAAGAAGAAGACAATTTATGGGTCTGAAATCAAGGATTCTTGAATTGAATGGGTCGTTTCTCTTAAAATTTCCCTGTAGATGCCTGATTTCCTTAAACACTGTTAATTATGCTTTCTTTGATCCTAAAAAACTACAGGACTTTATATTATCACATGAAGATGGAGCGGCTGGTAGTAAAGATACCCCCACAGTTTGAACACTGGAAATCGCTAGCTGCCTATTCGCATTCCCCCTCTTGGTTTAAATTTATTTACTTAAATAATTTCTTAGTATCTTGCCAAAGAAATATTGTGGACAAACAAATGTGTAATTTTTTGGTTGATTTATTTTATATTACTAATACTATGTTATTTCTTTGTTCTCAAAACATTTATTCAATGTAAATGTATTAATGAAACTTATAAATAAAGGGGGGAAAAAAAGATATTGTGTAAAGATTATCATTTGGATCCTCTTGATGGCCTCTCTTATCTCCATTGATTCTTTGCCAAGATCTAGTTTGACAGTAAAGTACATGAACTCCTTGCAGAAGCTTTTAGTTTAGAGGCCCAACACCGTGTACCCCTTCGGGTTCATCATAAATATCTTTTGGATATTCTTCCTGCGTATGATATGTCTCCACTGGCGCATCATTGGACTGAGGACTTAAAGAGTCACTGTTACGCCATCTCACTTTCTTAAAAATCTGACTCTGTTTCACTCTTTAACCAAGAATGTTTTACACTGGGAACAACAGTATAAAAATTATAATGCGCTTATATATATATCTCCACACTTCGCTCACATGGCCATGTTGGGTCATATGTTTTAGTGGTGCCCAAAGATTCATTTATTTTGGCAAGTTGTGGTGGTGCATGTCAGTACACTGTGGCAGTCACGATGGACTCCTCACCCATTATCCATTTTTGTGGTACTTGACGTTGTGCGTCCTATACCTAAAGGCTATACTGGATTCCATCAATGGACTATTCTTTTGGGTCTTAAAAAGCATTTTGCAGAAATGGCTCCAGGAGGAACCGCCATCACTTTCTCAATGGTGATCCCTCCTGATCCTACAACTTTCTCTGGAACGCTGGGTTGCACCTTTTGTGGTATATGGGAGCATTTTTGGGTGTCTTTGACTCCTATTAACCAGAGTCGTATATTAAATCATTAACTTTTCATTTTCAGGGGGAATCTGGAAATGAGGTGTATTTGTGTGGGATTTTTTTTAAAGGGGTGATTGGGAGATGTGCTGTAGAGCATGTCAGGCTACCACTGTTATAACTGAAAACTGCATTGTAATGTCTGTTGTACACTGTTGGTGAACTTAATAAACAGATTTTTAAAAAAATCCTGTTTCATAGCAGGAGACATTGAGTCAGTCAAAGAGCGGATTAAAAGAGGAACAGGAGTTACCCCTCTTACTTTAACCGAAGATCCAGAAATCTCTTTAGTGGCATCCTCTAAAAAAGAATCAGAATGAGCTAAGGTGCTCACACTACTAAGAGCACTAGTCAACTTTGATATAACGGCTGGTTGCAGGTGAGGAGTAGAACCCCCAGGAGAAAGAGAAATTTCAGCAGAGGAAGGAGTAGTGACACTGGCAGTGGTAGTTGTTGACGCCATCTGTATGTGCAGATCCATAGGTCCCTTTACCACCACTGGCAATAGTTACTTCCTCTTCCCTCCACCTTTTCGCTTCCCAATTAGGAGAGGAGCAGAGTGCCACACTCCATGCTCCTCAGTAGCTCTGAAGGGGCTCCAAAAGGGTGGACCTGCCCCTTTGGTCATGCCTCTTCGGGCACATGCCCACAGCCATGTGCCCACGTCCTGTAGCAAGGCTGCCACTTTGAAGATGGTATGGCATCTGTCTCAAACATCACTCAAGCCTGCAGGTGGCCAGTCCAATGCCTGCACTCCTCCACTGGACTCTCTGCTGGTCTGCATAACTGCGGCAAGGCTGCCATTTTGAAGATGGTAAGACCTGTAAGATAATCGCAGATAATAAATTACCTGTTTCCAGGTTCCCCAAGCAGAACTATCTGCAAGCAAATAATCCTGTACTAGGTCTAGGGGTGGGAACCTTGGAACCTAGCCAAATACTTCCGTTAGAAAGAACTGCAGCTGTGAACGCAGGCTGATATATATATTAGATTTATTATGGTATATCAGGTAAGAAAATATAGCAAACGTATACAAAATAGAACTCTGCAAAGCTTTGGCTGAATACAAAATTACTGGCTGATAAAAATTACACTCATACGTCACACTACTAAACACTAATTCTTACTGGTTACCAGATAATATTACACCACTGATAAGTCACACTATGTTACGAGGTAGTACAGCTTCTCCTGATCACAAGTATGATGGCACCAGCCTTCTGCTCAGGTAAATACCACTAACTAAACCCAGACTGATAAGCAATAGATCACCGTGTCTCTCACCAAGCTGACCTCAGGGTCGTCTTCCGGGAATGCACGGGACACCTCACAGACTCAAGCTGATATGGCAGCGAGTCTCAGTCAGAGCTGGAAGGGAACTCTGCAGCAGACAAGGGGGGCACAGGTCACTCAGTGCAGGTACAGCTGAACCACGATACTTTCCTCCAGATACACAGTTCATCAGTTGGTGGACCTTATTAGGTCTCACTGGTCTTCTTTCCACCTCCACCTTCTTCCAAGGTTTCCGACTAACTCCTTTCTCCTCAGTCCCGCTCTCCTCAGTCCCTGATGCACAGGTGACCAGCCGGGACCAATCTGGATCTTTCTCGGCTCACTGCCTGGCAAGAACAGTCTGTTGTTCTTGACCTTCAAGTTGTTACATTTTGGTATGCATTTTCTGTTTCTCACCCGCCTTGTTGGAGCCAGCCTCTCAGGGAGATAAGGGGGCCTGGTTTGCCCACAGCATGTCCTTGGTGTTGAGCTTCTGCTGTAATTTTCCACAAGCTGTAAAGCTGTTTCTCCTGCTGACACAGAGATGTGCGGGTCAGAGTTTACAGTCTCCATTTTGCTGTCATAGGATTATACAGGCCAAGGCCCGCAAGGTGAGACACACAGGGAAATACTCCTACAGACCCCTTTCTTGAACGTCACTTGAGCCTGCAGGCAGCCATTCCAGTGCCTGCACTCCTCCACTTGACTCCTGTTGGTCTGGAGAACTGTAGCAAGGCTTGCTATTTTGAAGATGCTAAGACCCTTCTCTCGAATGTCACTTGAGCCTGCACTCCTCCATCGGACTCCCCGCTGGTCTGGAGAACCACGGCAAGGGCACTGTTTTGAAGATGGTAAGGACCCTCTCTTGAACGTCACTTGAGCCTGCAGGCGGCCAGTCCAGTGCCTGCTCTCCTCCACCAGACTGCCTTTCTCCATTTTCCTCTTTTTCCCTCCCTTCCTCCTTTCCCTTCTTTTCCCTTAACCTTTTGCTCTCCCACTTCCCTCCTTTCCCTTCATTTCCCTGTTTTTTTTTTTGGCAATTTGTTTAAATTCACAAAATACATATGTTTCTATTTGCCCATTTTATTTTACCCTTATAGATTAACTCCTAATGAGGCATGGAAAGAAAATCTTTTATTAAAGAAATCGTAAGACCAAGTCTTGGACTGTTTGGATCACTGGTCAACTTAAATTTTCATCCAGTCCTTGTAGAGTTCCCAAGCTTTTTGGCAAACCCATTTCCTTGGTCACCGCCTTTTGATATTTAGGGGTGATATTAGATTCTAATCTTACCTTTGACCAGCAGGTAGGTTTGGTTGTTAGGCTATGCCCTACACTGTATTTGTCACACTCTCCTCTGTGCCCTTGTCATAACCAAGCTTGACTATTGTAGTATAGTTTATTCAGACTTTCAAATACGACTCATAAGGAGATTACAATTAGTTCACAACAGTGCTATTCTTCTTACCCACAAAAATCAGTTTGATCATGTTACTTTGTACTTGTGCCAGTATCACTAGCTTCCTACTATTACTACTTAGCATTTCTATAGCGCTGCCAGGGTTACGCAGCGCTGTACAAGTTCACATGGGGAAGGACAGTCCCTGCTCAGGAGAGCTTACAATCTAAAGGTTACAAACTATGTAGTCAGTGTAGGTAGCTTACAATCTAAAGGTTATAACTAAATAGCTTACAATCTAGAGGTTACAAACTATGTAGTCAGTGTAGGTAACATGAATGGGGAAGGTGGTTAGGCGCCAAAGGCAAGGGAGAAGAGATGGGCTTTGAGTAAGGACTTGAAGATGGGCAGGGAGGGCGCATGGCATATGGGCTCGGGAAGTCTGTTCCAGGCATAAGGTGATGCGAGGCAGAAGGGGCGGAGTCTGGAGTTAGCGGTGGTAGAGAAGGGTACAGATAGGAGTGATTTGTCCTGAGAGTGGAGGTTATGAGTGGGAACATACGGGGAGAGGAGGGCAGAGAGGTAGTGGGGGGCTGCAGATTGAGTGCACTTGAAGGTCAATAGGAGAAGCTTGAACTGTATACGGTAGCGGATTGGGAGCCAGTGAAGTGACTTGAGGAGAGGGGTGATGTGAGAGTATCGGTTCACGCGGTAGATAAGACGTGCGGCGGAATTTTGGACAGATTGAAGGGGGGATAGATGGCTGAGCGGGAGGCCAGCGAGAAGAAGGTTGCAGTAGTCAAGGCGAGAGGTAACGAGCGAGTGGACGAGGGTTCGGGTGGTCTGTTCAGAGAGGAAAGGGCGGATTTTGCTAATATTATAGAGGAAGAAGCGACAGGTCTTAGCTGTCTGCTGGATATGGGCAGAAAAGGAAAGGGAGGAGTCGAAGATGACTCCGAGATTGTGGGCTGAAGAGACAGGGAGGATGAGGGCGTTGTCCACAGAGACGGAAAGTGGGGGAAGAGGAGATGAGGGTTTGGGTGGAAAAACAAGGAGCTCAGTCTTTGCCATGTTCAGTTTCAGATGCCGGTTGGACATCCAGGCAGCGATGTCTGAGAGGCAGGCCGAAACTTTGGCCTGGGTTTTGACTGTGATGTCGGGAGTGGCGAGATAAAGCTGGGTGTCATCAGCATAGAGGTGGTACTGGAAACCATGTGATGAGATCAGCGAGCCCAGGGAAGAGGTGTAGATCGAGAAAAGAAGTGGTCCAAGGACAGATCCTTGAGGAACCCCAACAGAGAGCGGGATGGGGGTGGAAGAAGTGCCGTTAGAAAATACTCTGAAGGTGCATTGGGAAAGGTAAGACGAGAACCAGGAGAGGACGGAGCCCTGGAACCCGAATGAGGACAGTGTGGCAAGAAGTAAATTGTGATTGACGGTGTCAAAGGCGGCTGATAGGTCGAGGAGGATGAGGATGGAATAGTGACCTTTGGATTTGGCAAGGAACAGGTCGTTGCAGACTTTGGAGAGTGCTGTTTCTGTCGAGTGTAGTGGGCGAAACCCGGATTGAAGCGGATCGAGGATGGCCTGAGAGGAGAGGAAATCAAGGCAGCGGCTGTGGACAGCGCGTTCAAGTATTTTGGAGAGGAAGGGTAGAAGAGAGATGGGGCGGTAGTTGGAGGGACAGGTGGGGTCAAGTGAAGGTTTTTTGACTACAGCGTGCTTGAAGGTGTCAGGGACAGTAGCAGTGGAGAGAGAGAGGTTGAGGATGTGACAGATTGAGGGGATAACTGTAGGAGAGATGTTGGTAAGCAGATTGGTGGGAATTGGATCAGAGGAACAGGTGGTGCACTTAGAGGAAGAAAGAAGGCGAGCAGTGTCCTCTTCGGTGATCTCAGGGAAGGAGGAGAAGGAGGCGTTAGGTTGGTTGAGGGAGTGGGTTAAGAAGTCACAGGGAGGAGAAGGCTTGGAAGTGAATTCAAGGTTTATCTTCTGCACTTTATCGCGGAAGTAAACAGCTAGTGTTTGAGGAGAGAGTGAGGGGGGGTGGGGGCGGAGGGCACTTTAAGTAGGGAGTTGAGGGTGGCAAAGAGGCGACGAGGGTTGGAGCCAAGAGAATTGGTTAATTGAGAGTAATATTCCTGTTTGGCAAGGAATAGGGAGGACTGGAAGGAGGAAAGCATGAATTTGTAATGGGTGAAGTCTGACAGGGTGCGAGATTTCCTCCAGAGTCGTTCTGCAGAACGGGTGCAGGAGCGAAGGTAACGGATGCAAGGGGTTAACCAGGTGCAAAAGGCGTTATACACTCAACCTCTGCCTTGATTTCTCCATACGCTCCTCCTAGGTCTCTGTACTCGGCTCAAGATCATCACTTGTCTGTTCCATTTGTTTCCCAATCCCGCTTAATGTTCACTCGGCAACATAATTGCCTTGCCTCCACCTTTTGGAACGCTGTACCATCTGGCCTTCATTCTGAGTGTAGCTTTGCCAAATTTAAAGTGAGGTTAAAAGCCCACCTCTTTGGACTTGCATTTGGAACTTAGGGCCCTGATTACTAAACCGTGCTGTAGGCGCGTTAACTTTTTAGTGCGTGCTAAAAATTAGCATAGGAATATATGGGCGTCTCTAGCATTAGTGCGCCTACAGCACGGCTTAGTAAACAGGGCCCTTAGTCTGGCTTTGTGATTAGGTACTCTGACAATGGCATTTTCCATTGGCTTTTCTTGCCCTCTCTTTCCTTTTGGATGTATTGTAGTTCCCTTTGTATTTCTACTTTGAATTCTATTTTTGTACACCGCCTTGACTCAGTGTGAAAGGTGGTTTATCAAGTACTGTCAACTGAGTAACAGTAGAGCAATGGAAATAGGGTTACCATATGGCTCCAGAAAAAGGCCACCCTGGCCCCATCCGTTGCCACACTGTACATGGCCCGATTTGAATCATCACTCCTTTACCCAAGTACCACTTTCCAATCAATAAAACTTTGGAAAAGATTTTTGGACGATATCTTTTTTCTCTGGGGAGATTCAGAAACAAAACTGAAACAATTTGGACAATGGATAAACCAGCTAGATCCTAATTTAAAGTTCACACTTAACTATCATTTCGATCAAACTGAGTTTTTGGATGTAACAATTAAAAAAGTAGGAGGAAAGTTGACCACCACCATATATCGGAAACCCATTGAAAGAAACAACTTGTTAAGATTTAATAGTTACCATCCTTACAAATTAAAATTTAATTTGCCAATCAGGCAATATTTGAGATACAGAAGAATTTGTACCACACTACTAGACTTTAAAAGTGAGGCAAAATTTTTGATAGAACGGTTTAAAGAACGAGGTTACCCCAAAAAAATCATTGTGACAAGCATACCTTACAGCCCGCTTTGCTCAAAGATCCTTACTGCTACAAAGTCAAAACCGGGATGAACGAAAACACATGACATATGTCCTTCCTTTTACACATTTGACAAGTAAAATAGTTCAATCAGTACAATCTCACTGGCACATCATGCAACTATATACGGGCTCTGAAGAACCCTATAGACAGTAGCCTATAAAAGGGACAAAACTATAGGGGAATTATTGACCCCTCCAAGATATTACTAACCATTAAATCCTTTAACAATAGGATCCCAAGATACTTGTGGACACTGTCAATGGTGTCCCCAAGCCATTACAGGTTGAGAATGGACAACTGCATTACGTACATACTCAATTAAAGCAAGAAGTCAGGTCAATTGTGATAGCACTAATGTTATTTATGCAATAATTTGCCCATGCAATCTAATATACATAGGGAGAAGCAGTCGAGCAATAAAACTGAGGCTAAATGAGCATAAGTCTAGAATCAACACGGAAAATCAACAAGCTCCACTAGTGACCCATTGGCAACAATATTCTCACACCTGGCAAGATATAAGATGGTGAATAATGATAGTACAGAACTAACAAGAGGTAAGCTAGCAATTAACAATAAGTGTCCTTGCTCCTGCTATAAATTGTAAACCATAGATATATTTGAATTAAGACTGAACATGTATTTATTTAGGGGGCATCCTTGAAAAAACCGCACGGTGGTGAAACATGATTCATATCGGAGCAATATCCCTCTGAAGCCACCATCACTCAGCTGATAAAGCTAAGTAACATCATATTTTGTTAAGTTATCAAACATACGTAAGGAGAAATAATTAAACAGAAAGAGCAAATAAGTACATAAGTTCAGAAAAGAACTTTTATGTTAAAATAAATTATAGGGGGACCTATGACAAATTAGGGTATCCTCAAGCATTGACCGAGAATAATTGGTTTGCTTGAATCCCCATACTGAGGCCCAGAAAAAGGAGGACACATTGAGCCAGTCCAGGTTTTGCTTCCATTGAACGAGGGCAGGAATGTTGGACTGGAGAGACTCAAGATAACGGCCGAGATTGGGTGGCAGAGCTGGTGGCGGGAGGCGGGGATAGTGCTGGGCAGACTTATACGGTCTGTGCCAGAGCTGGTGGTGGGAGGCGGGGCTGGTGGTTGGGAGGCGGGGATAGTGCTGGGCAGACTTATACGGTCTGTGCCCTGAAGAAGACAGGTACAAATCAAAGTAGGGTATACACAAAAAGTAGCACATATGAGTTTATCTTGTTGGGCAGACTGGATGGACCATGCAGGTCTTTTTCTGCCGTCATTTACTATGTTACTATGTTACATCCACAGCCATAAACACAGCTCTGATATCATGCAGAGACTGGAACGGAGTCTGGAGTTAGCGGTGGAGAAGGGTACAGATAAGAAAGATTTAACCAGTGAACGTTCCTGGGGAGGAGTGTAGGGAGAGATAGGAATGGAGAGGTACTGAGGAGCTGCAGAGTGAATGTACTTGGAAGTCAATAAGAGGAGTTTGAACTGTATGCAGAAACGGATAGGGAGACAATGAAGTGACTTGAAGAGAGGGCTAATATGAGCATTGCAACTGTGGTGGAATATAAGTCATGCAGCAGAATTTTGAACAGATTGAAGAGGAGAGACTTAGTGGGGGACCTGTGAGAAGCATGTTGCAATACTCTAAGTGAGAGGTGATAAGAGTGTGGATAAGGGCTCTGGTAGTGTGCTCAGAAAGGAAAGGATGAATTTTGGTGATATTATAGAGAAAGAAACGACAAGTTTTAGCAGTCTGTTGAATATGTGCAGAGAAAGAGAGAGAGGAGTCAATGACCCCAATGTTACAAGCTGATGAGATGGGAGGATAAAAGTGTTATCCACAGAGATAGAGAATGAGGAAAGAGGAGAGGTGGGTTTAGGGGGAAAGATAAGAAGCTCAGTCTTGGTCATGTTTAGTTTCAGATGGTGGCGAGACATCCAGGCAGCAATGTCAGACAGGCAGGCTGATACTTTCGCCTGGATTCGTGCTGAAATTTCTGGTGAGAGGTAGATCTGGGAGTCATCAGCATAAATGTGATACTGAAAACCATGGGATGAGATTAGAGTACCAAGGGAAGAAGTATAGATGGAGAAAAGAAGAGGTCCCAGGACAGATCCCTGAGGTACACCAACTGATAATGAGATAGAAGTGGAGGAGGATCCACCAGAGTACACACTAAAAGTACGATGGGAGAGATAAGAAGAAAACCAGGAAAGAACAGAACCCTGAAATCCAAGTGAGGACAGCCTATCAAGGAGTAGGAGGTGATTAACCATGTCAAAAGCAGCAGATAGATCAAGAAGGATGAGGATAGAACAGAGACCTGTTCCTTTGGTATAGGTGTACCAAAATATCTTTGACAAGTTGAACAAGAACACCAAAGTTTTTGTGTTCTTCTCAACATTGCTTGTTGCAGCTTCTGTCTTTAAAATCAGCAAGATTAAATGTTTGCAAGAAACAGAGCTTTTTGTTATGTGGGACCATTGTTATCTAATTCTTTGCCTATTACTGTCCGTGGGTTAACTAGTTATTTTGGCTTCCTCAAGGTTTTGAAAACTTAGGTTTTTGAAAATATTTTTGGTGATTTATAGGTTGTTTTAATTTCTGGTTTATAATTAAAGTTTATGATTTGATTTCTTGATGAAATGTTTATATCTATTATGTTATAATATACTTATTGTATGTCACTTTAAATTTTTTTCATTGTAAACCACTTTGAAACTTATATATTAAGTGGTTTATCAAATCAATAAATCAAGTTCATCCAAATAGCAAGGAAGCGTGTTTTGGGTGGGACTAGGGAGGGCCCAGAATTATGAAGTCCAACAGCAATAATCGAATGGGAAGAAACATCCAAGTCTTAAAATGATGATTTTATTTAGACCTGTTTGAATCACATCCAGGGTGCAAAGGGTGCTCTTATTGAGCAGCTGATCACTGGAGGGATTAAGGCCTGACCCCTCATAAACCTGGAGCTGTCCTCCTCCCTCTCTCCTGATAGTGAAACTGGAAAGGAATGCCAGCCTCTATCACAGCTTCAGGTATTATGGGCATTCTGAGCAAAACAAAAACCAGGTGTGAGAAGCCTAATACAGGGGACCCTGTTCAATTCCCTCTTCAACATTTTTTCCTTTAAATTGGAAGCCTTCCAGAAACAGACATATACCTACTGTACCTAAATATTTATGACAGCCTTCAGGCTTTCAGGCATTGAGGTGATGGAGGACTCAGCATTTAAAATAAGAGCTGTATGCAGATATGAATCTGGGTGCCCTGGTTTACAGTCCACTGCATTGACCACTAGGCTGCCCCTCTGCTCTGTCTGTGTGGCTATTCTTGGAAGAAAAGAAAAAAAAACTCAAGACAGATGCCCTTGTCCCTGGTTTTTTTGGTGTTCATAATTTGGATGTTTCAGTTTGTGAAATGTATGTTCATTTTGGACATTATGTATTTTTGAACAGGAAACCCAAACCTGTGCGAAGAAATGCAAAGTGATGCATTTAGGGAGTAGAAACCCACGAGAGACGTATGTGTTAGGCGGTGAGAGTCTGATAGGTACTGAGGGGGAGAGGGATCTTGGGGTGATAGTATCCGAGGATTTGAAGGCGACGAAACAGTGTGGCAAGGCGGTGGCCGTAGCGAGAAGGTTGCTAGGCTGTATAGAGAGAGGTGTGATCAGCAGAAGAAAGGAAGTGTTGATGCCCCTGTACAAGTCGTTGGTGAGGCCCCACCTGGAGTATTGTGTTCAGTTTTGGAGGCCATACCTTGCGAAGGATGTTAAAAAAATGGAAGCGGTGCAAAGAAAAGCTACGAGAATGGTATGGGATTTGCATTCCAAGACGTATGACCAAAGACTTGCTGACCTGAACATGTATACCCTGGAGGAAAGGAGGAACAGGGGTGATATGATACAGACGTTCAAATACTTGAAAGGTATTAATCCGCAAAAAAATCTTTTCCGGAGATGGGAAGGCGGTAGAACGAGAGGACATGAAATGAGATTGAAGGGGGGCAGACTCAAAAAAGATGTCAGGAAGTATTTTTTCACGGAGAGGGTGGTGGACGCTTGGAATGCCCTCCCGCGGGAGGTGGTGGAGATGAAAACGGTAACGGAATTCAAACATGCGTGGGATATGCATAAAGGAATCCTGTGCAGCAGGAATGGATCCTCAGAAGCTTAGCTGAAATTGGGTGGCGGAGCAGGTGGGGGGAAGAGGGGTTGGTGGTTGGGAGGCTAGGATAGGGGAGGGCAGACTTATACGATCTGTACCAGAGCCGGTGATGGGAGGCGGGACTGGTGGTTGGGAGGCGGGAAATACTGCTGGGCAGACTTATACGGTCTGTGCCCTGAAAAAGACAGGTACAAATTCAAGGTAAGGTATACACATATGAGTTTATCTTGGGCAGACTAGATGGACCATGCAGGTCTTTTTCTGCCGTCATCTACTATGTTACTATGTTTGAAAATGGCTGTGAAATTGATTTCTTTTGGATGTTATGAGCAGGCCATCCCAATTCTAACTTGGATGTCCTTTCAACAATGCCCTTCCACGTTACTATGAATGTGGTTATGTGGTTGCATGCAACACCCTCCTAGTGGAGGTGGCTGGGACAAAAACAGCGACAGAATTTATAAAAGCATGGGATAGATACAGAGGATCCCTATCTAGCAAGAGGATGGGATGAAAGGAAATCAAACAGAGGAGTGTCACCTGCATGGAGTGGCAGGTCCAATCCTAAACAAAGGCCTAGAGGTAATCTGCACATTCTGCACAGAGTGGCACGTACAACTCTAGCCACCTTGCTGGGCAGACTAGATGGCCCATGCTGGTCTTTATCTGTCTGTTACTATGTTATTATGTGATTTAGGGCAGCAAAAAAGCTGTTAAGTACATAAGCACCGGCATACTGGGAAAAGACCAAGGGTCCATCAAGCCCAGCTTCCTGTCTCCGACAGTGGCCAATGCAGGCCTCAAGAACCTGGCAAAAACCCAAAAACAAAACAAAAATTTAAATTAATAATGTTCAATAGACTTTTCCTTCAGGAATCTGTCCAAACCCTTTTAAACTCAGCAAGGCCAACTGCTGTCACTACATTCTCCGGTAACGAGTTCCAGAGTCTAACTACGCGCGGAGTAAAGAAAACCTTTCTCCTATTTGTTTTAAATCTACCACATTCTAGCTTCATCTTATGTCCCCTGGTTCTATTATTGTTAGAAAGTGTAAACAAACACTTCACATCTGTCCACTCCATTCCACTCATCTTGTAGACTTCTATCATATCACCCCTCAGCCACCTCTTCTCCAAGCTGAAGAGCCCTAACCATCTTAGCCTTTCCTCATAGGGAAGTCCTCCCATCCCTTTTACCATTTTCGTCACCCTTCTCTGCACCTTCTCTAATTCCTTTATATATTTTTTGAGGTGCGGCGACCAGAACTGAACACAATACTCGAGGTGCGGTCTCACCATGGAGCGATACAACGGCATTATAACATCCTCGTGTTTGTTTTCCATCCCTTTCCTAATAATACTCAACATTCTCTGCACCTTCTTAGCCGCCGCAGCACACTGAGCAGAAGTTTTCAACATCTTATCCACGATGACTCCCAGATCCCTTTCTAGGTCTGTAACTCCTAACGCGGAACCTTGCTTGACATAGCTGTAATTCGGGTTCCTCTTTCCCACATGCATCACTTTGCACTTGCCAATACTACTACTACTACTTAACATTTCTAGAGCGCTACTAGGGCTACGCAGCGCTGTACAGTTTGACAAAGAAGGACAGTCCCTGCTCGAAGGAGCTTACAATCTAAAGGACGAAATGTCAAGTTGGGGCAGTCAAGATTTCCTGAATAGAGGTGTAGTGGTTAGGTGCCGAAGGCGACATTGAAGCGGTGGGCTTTGAGCGAGGATTTGAAGATGGGCAGGGAGGAAGCCTGGCGTATGGGCTCAGGGAGTTTATTCCAAGCATGGGGTGAGGCGAGGCAGAAAGGGCGGAGCCTGGAGTTGGCGGTGGTGGAGAAGGGTACTGAGAGGAGGGATTTGTCTTGAGAGTGGAGGTTACGGGTAGGAACATAAGGGGGAGATGAGGGTAGAGAGGTAAGGAGCAGCTGCAGATCGAGTGCAATACATTTACTGGACAATGCAAACTGCAGCAAGACAAAAAAACTCCTTAAAAAAAATTGAAGACTGCTGGCAACTTGATTTCAACAATCATTCAGCAACTGACAGCTTGACCCAACACAGGCCGTGTTTCGGCAATCCTGCCTTCATCGGGGATCCTTAACAATTAGCATTAAATCTTTAATTTCTGTGGAAATGAGTCACGTTTTCAGAACAAATAGATGCAGAGCTTTAATCAGTTAGCCACAATCTCTGTAGGGACTGTGTGGGTCAAGCTCTCAACATCTAAATGATTGTTTGTGGAACAAACTTCGTTGTTGCCGAAATCAAGTTGCCAGCAGTCAACAGATTTTTGAAGGAGTTTTTTGCATTGGGTATGTGGTATCTTCCACTTTTGTGGTGCTGCTGTTTTCTTTGTGGAAGATTTTTTTTTTTCCTTTTTTGGATTGACCAGATACATTTACTTACACATCGGGTGGACTGTTTTATAGAAGCTTGTATCTATGAGTAAAGTGCTAATTTACTCACAGAACTGGCTTTGAAAATTATCCTCAATATACTTCCTGAAGATGTCATCCCTGAATCTGTGCTATAGGCCTTGTAGCAGCATAAAGGCTTTGCATCTATCAGGCTATATTTATACAGATTCAGTAAGTAATTTAAAACCCATAAGTGTTGCTTTTCAACATTCGCCGCACATACAAACCTTTGAGACACACAAACCCTGATTTCACACATCTAACTCCTGACTACACTTCTGAAGATGTAGCCGACAGTCATAGTTGTAAAGTACAAAGATAGGAACATTACAGGCACACAAACAGAGATAAAGAAATACCACACATAAATGCACCACATTCACACACACCCTTCATTCCGGGACAGTGTAACAAGAAGTTCAGTCCCTGTATAGCACAGCCCTGCCCAGTTTGCGGCATCCCTTTGAAAACTGAGACACAAGTATTTTAGCAGTTATTTTTGTAAAATTCTTGGGAAAAGTAACAGTACCCCAGAGAAGGATCGTCTTTAATTAGATTCTTCACCTTAACAACTTGATATACCCAGGCTGACAAGATGCTGGGGTCAATGATTAAATTATAATCTAATATTAATATAATATACTCTACATAGACTTTGAAAGTCAGGTGCAGACAAAATGTAAGGGAGCAGGATTAAAGTATTAAAAAAAATATCTGAACAATTAATTCCAGCATAAACATAATACAGAAGAAAGACATTACAGATTAATGTTTTGGAGGCCACATGATGGCAGACTATTGATAGTTTACATATGGAAAGTTACAGCACTTAAAAATCTTCTCTCTTTTTTCATGCTAGGAGACCATTTCAATGTTGTGCCCACACTAGTCTTTGAGTTCATAGGCAGAATGGAGTGGACCACTGAGGCCACAGCCTAACCAATAATTTGCCCAACATCATCAGCAACTACAGTTTGGAAGTAGGGCTGCAGACTGGTTTGTGGTTCGTTTGGTCCCTTTGAAACAAAAAAAGTGTTCCATTGCTCCCATTATGCATATGTAGAAAATAGTTCTAGGAAATGTGGAGAATACTGCCAAAATTACTGAAAAAGGATAATTGAAAGGACAAATGTAAATCCACTAGAAGTTAAAATGACAGCAACTGAGAAAAGAATATAAGACATCTCCTACTGGGTCAGACCAAAGGTCCATCAAGCCCAGCATCTTGTTATCAGTGGTGGCCAATCTAGGTCACAAGTACCCAAGATCCCAAGAAGTAGATCCATTCCTTGCTGCTCACACCCAGTAATAAGCATTGGTTTTTCCCAGGTGACCCTGCGTAATTGTTCATATACTGTTCCTACATGAAATTGTCTACACCACTTTTAAATTCATCTATGTTAACTGCTTCAACCACATCTTCAGCAACACAGCCTAAGTTTATGATGAGTGAAAAAGTGTACAGTGGTGGCCAAAAAAGCAAAAAGGATGCTAGGAATTATTAGGAAAGGGATACAAAATAAGACCAAGAATATTATAATGCTACTGTATCACTCCATGGTACGACCTCACCTTGAGCACTGAGTTCAATTCTGGCCGCTATATCTCAAGAAAAGATAAAGCGGAATTAGAAAAGGTTCAAAGAAGAGTGACCAAAATGATAAAAGGGGATGTAACTCCTCTCATATGAGGCAAAGATAAAGAGGTTAGAGCTTAGAAAAGAGATGGCTGAGGGGGAAATATGATTGAGGTCTACAAAATCCTGAGTGGAGTAGAATGGGTAAAAGTGAATCGATTTTTCACTCTTTCAAAAAGTACAAAACTAGGGGGACACTCAATGAAGTTACATGGAAATACTTTTGAAACAAATAAGAGGGATCTTGCCAGGTATTTGTGACCTGGATTGGCCACTGTTGAAAACAGGATGCTGGTCTTGATGGACCTTTGGAAGGGCATTTTCGAAAGGTCGTCCAAGTATGAATTAGGACGCCCTCACGAAGTCAGCCCAAATCAGGTAGGTATAATTTAAAAAATAGTATGGATGTCCTTAGACATTCCATTATCGCAGTGCAAAACGCCCAAATCAGGGACGCCCATCTTCCAGAACCGCGAAAGGACATCCCTAAAACATTCACTGTACTTGCCAATTTGTCATATCAACGTCCTTTGCCGGTTCTACGAGAAAGGCATCCTTATTACTATACTTTGGACTTCTCCAATGTACCTGGTTGTTCCATAAGTACAGTGCATGTAGTTGCGGACATCCAGGTACGGGAATATAAGGAACATTCATAAGTGTAAAGTACAGTAACAAGGACGTGCTTCTCACAGAACTGCCGAAGGACGTCCATCTTACTAGGCCCACCGCATGGGTGTCCATATAAGGCGATGCATGTTTTCCAACGGTTATTCACTGAGAAACATGGCGCTCCATAGAGAACCAAATTTTAGTTTGTCAGAGTGTGCTCCTGGTGCAGCTCTGCCTGAGGCACCGGCGCAGGCTCTTCATGCACCACCACCACTTGCCCCCCAGGACTGTGCCCATTAGAACATGGACACAGATACGACAGATCCTGGAAAGGTAACTGCTCCCCCCCCCCCCCACCACTGTTCCTGGGTTATCAGGTCCCCCTCCTGTAGCATCACATTTAAGATCTCCCTCAGCAATGTAAGCACTAACTGTAGTCTGCATTCAAGGGTAATCAGTGATATGTGCACATGCACATTCATTAATAGAATCTATGTACTAGAAAGGAAAAGCATTCCCACATCCTTACAATATTGCACACAAAAGGTACTCTCTGTCCTCATGTCCACCTCAATGACATCACCTGTACCAATGTAATGCCCCCCCCCCCCCCCAATCAGCAGGGTTTAGTGTGTCTACAATTTGGCTACCAAATTAATTTGTGTTGCGAAAGCAAGAAGGGCCATCCCCTGACTCCTGGTGTACAAACTTGTATCTTGCAGACGTTTTGGCATTTGGCGGGACCTGCAGTCCCTGAGACGCCAGTTCTGCCGTATACAGCGGGACAGCCCCAACCTAATCAGGATCGTGCGATGGCGCCTCATGGCTCGACGTATTGTAAATAGGGCGCCTGTACCAGTGACGTAGCTATGTGGGGCCATGGGGGCCCATAGATTTGGCCCTGGACCCCCGTGCCGACAACCCTCTTGACCCCCTCCCGCTGCCAACCCTCCCCCGCTGCCGCCGTGGGCTACCTTTGCTGGTGGGGGACCCCAACACCCACCAGCCGAGGTCCTCTTCTTCCGGCGCAAGGCTTCGTTCTGTTTCTGAGTCAGACTCAGAAACAGAACGAAGGAGGAAGAGGACCTTGGCTGGCAAAGGTAGCAGACGGCGATGGTGGGTTGGCGGCAGGAGGGGGGGTCGAGAGGGTCATCGGCAGGGGGGTCCAGGGCCAAATCTACGGGGGCCCAGACCCCCGTGGCCTCACATAGCTATGCCCCTACAATGACCCCTGGCATGACATGCCTCCCTACTACTACTACTATTTACTACTATTTAGCATTTCTATAGCGCTACAAGGCGTACGCAGCGCTGCACAAACGTAGAAGACAGTCCCTGCTCAAAGAGCTTACAATCTAATAGAGGAGGAGGAGGGCCCAACACCTCCAGCCCTCTCTACACCATCCCCAGCACCAGCCCCATCACCATCACCAGCCCAGCCCCATCCCCAGCCCTGTGCCTCCTGCAGCAACTGGTGAATAGCCAAAACCAGTTGCTGCAGGAGGTGTCAGCGATGAGGCTGGAGATGTCAACAATGAGGCTGGAGGTGTCGGCAATTCGGCAGGCTAATGAGCAGCACTTCAGGGTGCAGAGGCTGCTCCTGGTGCTGCTCGTTAGCCTGCTGCACAATGCCTTGCAGGGACGAGGACATGGCTTCCCATGAAGGACTTTGGGGGGGGCATGCAGGGAGGAGGATGTGGCCTCCCGTGAAGGACTTTGGAGGGGGGGATGTAGGAGGACATGGCCTTCCTTGAAGGACTTCGGGGGGGGGGGGGGGAATTAGAACTATGTAAATACACGTTGGAAATATTTTTTCATATAACAGGGTGTGTGTCTCTACTTTGTGCACTACATATTATCAAATGCTAGGGTTGATGTGAGAGGAGTCGGCAAGCTGTGTTGCATGACAGGTGAAGTGTGAGAGAGAAACTTTGATACATATGTGTCATAAGTGTGGCCATACAGAAGGCCACCTGTTCCTTCCAAACTGCATGGCTGTATGGTAAGGAGGGGAGGATGGGTGGGCATTTCTGTTGAGGAACACAAACGCCCATCCATCCTCTCCCCCCGCACAGAGCACAGAGTAGTGTAAATAATACGTATGTTGTCTAGTACTAGTAATCTGCCAAGTAGAAACTTGCAGATAACCATAGGTAGCGCATAGACGATGTTTGCTCTCTGATCACCAGACACCCTTACCCACAACCAAACCACATTGGTGAGGGCGAGGAAGGAGCTAGAAACAGCTGGGTCATCTTTTCACATTGAATGTATCAGCAATGGTATATAGTGCTGAGGAGAAAATAGAAAACAACGGTAAAAGCATTGGATGGATGTTTACTTCATCACAATTGCAATATAATACAACGGTACAGAAGGGCACAGGCTAGGAGAATTATATAGGCACCGGGCTATAGCCACCTGCAGGTAATTTAGAATAGGAACTGTAATCAGAACCCCTCTCCCTCACTATGACTTAAGGGCTCAAGGCCATTGTAGGTACGCACCTGTGGCCACCTTGAAATTAATTTGCAGGATAGAATTTAGAAATGTTGTTCCATAACTATGGAGGATTGTAGGACTGTATTGAATAACGTGAAAACATTCAGTGCATATATGCTTCCCCCCCCCCTCCCCACCCCCAACAACCTTGAGAATGGGTGGGCACTTCATAAAAGGGGACTGGGGTTCACCACATAAAGAAAGATGGAACCTAGTGGGGAAACACATGAGGTGGAAAGAGGGAGAAAAACTACCTGCTGTGGATACCCGTGAACCTGGTGAAAATAGAGGTAAGATTTGAATGCAGAGAACATACAGAGAATGGGGAGCCCTTGACCATGAGGGATGCACACATCCATTCTCAGGGCCTCTTCCCCTCCCCCACAGGCAGCCACAACTGATGAACAAGACATCTGTACAATGAATTGGGTAGAAACAATCATGGCTCTCAGAGTGCAGTGTATTACAGACCACTGCTGTCTCTTGCAATCCTCTTGACTAGGGTCACCATATGGCTCCAGAAAAAGGAGGACGGATTGAGCCAGCCGGGTTTCCTGCAACATGCAAGAAGTGTTTGCTTAGCACCTACATAGCAGGAAAGGGTGGCTGAGAGGTATGAGCTTACCTTGAACTTGTGGTGCAAGAATCTGTTGGCTCCAAGGGACCAGAGGCTGCCTGCTTCAACAAAGGAGAGAGAGAATGGGGGGCAGTGAGGGAGCACATCACACACAGGAAGGAGCTCCTGGAGGGTAGAGAATGAAGAGTTGGTCAGATGTAGAAAATGCAGAGTATATGCTAAGCTACCAGCTAACACTCAGTCTGAAACAAAGCCCACACACCAGTTATCTTTCAAGAATTGGCCAAAACGTCCCCCCCCCCCAAAAAAAAAAAAGTAAACCCAAAAAACAAACAGGTATACAAAAGCATACAGTGGCAAAAACAAGGTTTACTATAACTGAAGCAAAAACGCTTTGAAATACCACCCCATAATCTAAAGAAAAACCTTTAAAGTGCAAGCACAGAGAAAGCCGTTTTAAAGAGGCACCAATAAAGGGAATACAAACTTCCAAATGGGAAGAGCAGCTGGGGACATTTATCATTATCACACATAATCGAAATGAGGATGCCCAAAACACAGAGCAGCTGGGGACGTCCATAGTTCCCTACCTATAATCGAAATGAGGACGCCCAAATCTCCAGAGCAGCTGGGGACGTTTAGGGATTTTGTCAATAATCGAAACTAGGATGCCCATCTCAGGGACGCCCATCACATTCTTACATGGGCGTTCCTGGGATAGTATTTAAGTGCCCTTCTCTGTATTTTCGATTCTTTGCATCGCATTGGTACAATGGCACCAAAGCAACCACCCACCCACAAGGGTAATTTCAGCGACCCAGAAATTGAACTGCTGGTTCAAGAAATCCAGAGGAGGCACTCCCACGGGCCAGAGGCTGGCTGCTACAACGAAGCAGAGAGAATGGGAGGCAGTAAGGGACCAGCTCAACGCGGTCTTCCACTGTGGCAGGGATATGGAAGACTGCAAGTGGAAGTGGCGCCGGCTGAGGCATGATGTCAGGAGGAAGGCTGGTGCCAATCCCCCAGCAGATGACACCGCTAACGACCCCCATCGAGCACATCATTCATGGGCTCTTGCCTCAGGAGGGGGGTCCACGGCATTGGGTTCCTTGACACATCAGCACAGCCTGAGGGCTCAGGTAGGTTGACCATTAGGAAGCTGGGATATCTGTTGTGCTGCACTACACTCTGTTTTACACAAGTGGGGGACAGTGTGGTGCTCCTCAGTAGGGGAAGGGGTGAGAACACCACATGCAATACAAATCACTATTCATTACAGACCATGACACAGGGAGTAGCAGGGGCAGGGGGGAGGATTTCCAGCAATGTGTGTGTAGGTTTACCACTGTTTCATAGCTTTGGGGGCCCTCCCCACTCCCAACTCTTTTCCCATCACCAAACCATATCTCCTTCCCACACCTCTGTGCTGTAGCCACTGTGTCCTCTGCACTCCTTCCACAGTTCTATACCCACCTGCCTGTGTGGCTCTCTTCCACATCAGTCTCTGTAGTACACTGTGCTCCTCGTCTCCAGCTCTGTACCATCTGTGGCTTGCCTGCCAATCCCATTCTTCACCATCACTTTGCTGGGTCTTTGCGTGTGGGGATATGTATATGAATGCTGAAAAACAAAAGTGGGTTATTTTGACCAACACACTTCCTCCCCTTTTGCTATGCAGGTGATGACAGCCAGTCGGAGGAAGAAGCTGGCCCTAGTGGCCACCAGCCCCAGCATACAGAGCAGCAAACCAGTGGGCCTGCACAAGAAAACACACAGGACCATGGGGTGGAACCACAGGACCCAGCAGCAGCGGTGCCGGCTCTCCCTCCACCACCTGCAGCCTTTGCCGATGGTGGCACTGAAGAAGAAGAAGATGCAGAAGGGGGGGCACCTCCTCAGTAGAGGCCATCCAGCCAGAGGAGGCAGCTACTGCACCTCACCACACAATTGCTGGGCCAGAATGTGCACATGGAAGACTACCAGCACCAGAAATTGGAACTGCAACGGGAAGTGCTCCAGGTGCAATGGGAAGCGGTAAAGGCCCTACGTGAAGTGGTACAGCAGCTCCAACGACTGGAGCACAGCATTAAGGGCCTACACCTTGACCTGAAAGCACCTAGTACAGCCCTGATGCAGCAACAACTGGCATCTACTTCCACCACTGCACAGCAACCACCCGCTAAGAAGAGGAGCTTGAGATCCTCAGCCTCCCCAGCCATTGGTCCAGCAGCCACCACACCAGCTCCCCTTCTGGGTCCTGTGCCCACGTTGCAGGGCAAGCCACAGAGCACAAGGTGGCTGGACTTCCACAGGGCAGTCGAGGCAGCAGGCTGCCTTGTGGACACAGAGGAGGAGAGTAGAGCTCATCAGAGGACTCTCAACAGAGTTCCCCTGCAGCACCAGCTGCAAAAGAACACAGTGGGAGTGGTAGGAGGGGACGGGGCCAGGGGAGGGGGTGGGGAAAGTGATGGGACATGCTGGAGGGGTGAGGGTTGGAGGGAGGGGAATATGCACAGAGCGGGTGATGGTGGTGGGAGGGGTGGGTGGGGGTGATGGTGTGTAAATACTATGTCATAGAAATAAATGTCAACTTACTCTCACACAAAACTTGTCTCAATCAGTCTTTGCCTGACTCTGACTCCCAGCTGGTGTGCACTCTGCTCTGCTCTGTGGGTGGGAGGTGGAGGGGGCTCCTCATCCTGTTCATCTGGGGCCTGTTACTGTGGTGGCTGTGGCTCTTCTGGGAGGGCCTGTCCTCTGCGCATTGCCAAATTATGTAGCATGCAGCAGGCCAGGAATATCTTTGCTACCTTTTGGACGCCCTTACAGCCCTGTTTCAATTATTGGATTTGGGTGACCTTCTTTCACGGGGACACCCATGTGCCTTTTGTGTCACTTTTTGGACGCCCTTCTCTTTCGAAAATGAACCTGTTGGTCTGTCCCAGTATGGCAGTACTTATGTAGGAAATATTTTTTCACTCAAAGAATGGTTAAGCTCTGGAACTCATTGCCAGAGGATGTGGTAACAGCAGTAAGCATATCTGGGTTTAAAAAAGGTTTGGACAAGTTCCTAGGGAAAAGTCCATAATCTGCTATTGAGACAGACATGGGGTAGCCACTGCTTGCCCTGGGATTGGTAGCATGGCATGTTACTACTATTTGGGTTTCTGCCAGGTACTTGTGGGATTGGCCACTGTTGGAAACAGGATACTGGGCTAGATGGACCATTGGTCTGATCCAGTATGGCTAGTCTTATGTAAGATTCTTCAATGTGTTTCAAATCTTCTACTTACTATTTGTGAAACATCCCATTGTCCAGTGGTTCCCAAATCTGTCCTGGGGAACCCCCAGCTATTTGGGTTTTCAGGACATTCACTATGAGAAATTTTTATGCAATGGAAGTAGTGTATATAGATCTCTCCCATGAAGATTAATTGTGCCTGTTGTGAAAACCTGACTGGATGAGAGTCCCCTGGAACAGGACTGGAAATCTTTGCCTAATCTTAGTACTATTTATCTGTTCTACCCCATTCATAATACAGTATTGCAGATCTGATCTCTATCGTATTTCCTCTCAGCCGTCCCTTCTCTAAGCAGAAGAGTCTTACGTGGAGGGGCATAATCGAATGGAAACGCCTATCTCCATGGGCGTTTATCTCTGAGAACGGGTCCGTGAAGGGGCAGGCCGAACCGTATTTTCGAAAAAATGGACGTTTTTGAGCTGGGCGTTTCTTTTATTTAGCGATAATGGAAACTAAAAACGCCCAGCTCAAAAACGTCCTAATCCGAGCCATTTGGTCGTGGGAGGGGCAACGATTCGTAGTACACTCAACCCCCTGATATGCCAGGACACCAACTGGGCACCCTAGGTCAGTGCGGTGGACTTCAGAAAAAGCTCCCACATGCATAGCTCCCTTACCACGGGTACTGAGCTCCCAACCCCCTCCCCCAAAACCCACTACCCACAAATGTACAACACTACCATAGCTCTTAGGGGTGAAGGGGGCACCTACACAGTGGCGTACCAAGTGGGGGGGGCGGTGGGGGCGGTCCACCCCGGGTGCCAGTGGGTGGGGGGTGCTCCGCTCCCGCCGCCTCCTCCTTTAAACAAAAATCGGCGAAGCAGCATCGCAGGCAGCACCTCGTCTGCCCTGCTGCTTGTGAAAAAATCAAATCTCTCCTTCTCCTCGTCTTGACGTCGACTCGGGCCTTCCAATCAATCACTATGTCCCGCCCGGCGCCCGCCCTCGCGGAAGTTACCTTAGAGGAGGGCGGGACATAGTGATTGATTGGAAGGCCCGAGTCGACGTCAAGACGAGGAGAAGGAGATTTGATTTTTTTACAAGCAGCAGGGCAGAGGAGGCGCTGCCTGCGATGCTGCTTCGCCGATTCAGACAGTAGTGAGAACGGGACTGAGGTGGGGAAGGAGAGGGGCGAAAGGGACTTAGGTGGGGGTGTTCAGAGGGGAAAAGGGGAGGGGAGAAGGGGACTGAGGTGGGGATCTCAGACAGGGGAGGGGAGAAGGGGACTGGGGTGGGGGTCTCAGACAGGGGAGGGGGAGTGGAGAAGGGGACTGGAGTGGGGATCTCAGAGGGGAGAAGGGAAGGGGAGGGGAGAAGGGGACTGGGGTGGGGGTGTTCAGAGGGGAAAAGGGGAGGGGAGAAGGGGACGGGTGGGGGTCTCAGACAGGGGAGGGGGAGGGGAGAAGGGGACTGGGGTGGGGGTCTCAGACGGGAGAAGGGGAGGGGAGGGGAGAAGGGAAGGGGAGGGGAGAAGGGGACTGGGGAGGGGAGAAGGGGACTGGGGTGGGGATCTCAGGCAGGGGGAGGGGAGAAGGGGACTGGGTTGGGGATCTCAGATGGGAGACGGGGAGGGGAGAAGGGGACTGGGGTGGGGGTCTCAGACAGGGGAGGAGGAGGGGAGAAGGGGACTGGAGTGGGGATCTCAGACGGGAGAAGGGGAGGGGAGAAGGGGACTGGGGTGGGGGTGTTCAGAGGGGAAAAGGGGAGGGGAGAAGGGGACTGGGGTGGGGGTCTCAGGGGGGGGGGGAGGGGAGAAGGGGACTGGGTTGGGGATCTCAGATGGGAGACGGGGAAGGGAGAAGGGGACTGGGGTGGGGGTCTCAGACGGGAGAAGGGGAGGGGAGAAGGGGACTGGGGTGGGGGTGTTCAGATGGGAAAAGGGGAGGGGAGAAGGGGACTGGGGTGGGGGTGTTCAGAGGGGGAAAAGGGGAGGGGAGAAGGGGACTGGGGTGGGGTCTCAGGGGAGGGGGAGGGAGAAGGGGACTGGGTTGGGGATCTCAGATGGGAGACGGGGAAGGGAGAAGGGGACTGGGGTGGGGGTCTCAGACGGGAGAAGGGGAGGGGAGAAGGGGACTGGGTGGGGGTGTTCAGATGGGAAAAGGGGAGGGGAGAAGGGGACTGGGGTGGGGGTGTTCAGAGGGGAAAAGGGGAGGGGAGAAGGGGACTGGGGTGGGGATCTCAGATGGGAGACGGGGAGGGGAGAAGGGGACTGGGGTGGGGGTCTCAGACAGGGGAGGGGGAGGGGAGAAGGGGACTGGGATGGGGGTCTCAGACAGGAGAAGGGGAGGGAAGAAGAGGACTGGGGTGGGGGTGTTCAGATGGGAGAAGAGGGCTGGAACTGGGGGCTGAAAAAAGGGGCAGAGAGAGAGGGGACAGATCCTAGATGGAAGGGGGAGCGAGAGGGAGGGCAGACCCTGGATGGATGGGAGAGGGAGGGCAAATGGTGGATTGAAGGGGCAGAGAGAAAGGGCAGACAGTGGAGTGGATGGAAGGGAAAGGGCAGACAGTGAATGGAAGGGGCAGAGATAGAGGGCAGATGTGGATGGAAGGGGCAGGGAGAGAGGACAGACATTGGATTGAGGGGACAGCAGAGAAGGCTGACACTGAATGGCAGAGAACGAAGACAGATGCTGGATGGAAGGAAGATGGTGAAAAGAAGATGAGGAAAGCAGAAACCAGAGACAACAAACTGTAAATAAAATATATATTTTGTTTTTTGCTTTAGGTTAAAGTAGTATTGTAGCTGTGTTAATAAATGTTTATAATAGAACATGTAAACAAGGTAATCTTTTTATTGGACTAATTTTAATACATTTTGACTAACTTTCGGAGAACAAAACCCCCTTCCTCAGGTCAGGATAGGATACTGTAACAACACTATACTGTACTGACCCGAGGACGGAGGTTTTGGCCTCTGAAAGCTAAATGTATTAGTCCAATAAAATGGTATTATTTTACTTTCTATATTTGTTTTATTTCTATTTGTTAATTTGTAAAGTGGTGATTGGTACTTGTTAGTTTTTTTCAAATTTACATCTGCTGTCTTTATATTTTGCACAGTACTAGGGGACAGTTTCTGTTTCTGTGGTGTTGCATTGTATGCAGAGTCTGGCATTGAGGGTTCAGTTTAATTTTTGTCTAAATAGAAAGTTTATGATTACTTATTCTATAGTGGATTAGGGTGTATCTGTGTTTGTGAAAAAGTCATGGCTTTCAGTTGGCATTGACTGTGCAGGATCTACGATCTGTACTATTCTGTCTGGTTTCATTTTACAATAGGTGAATTGATGTTCTAGTGCTCACTGTAGTGTTTAAGATGCTTTCCTTTTCCTTGTGTGACTCGTAGAAATGACTGCTTACGGTATGGTAGAATTGCTCTATAGGTCCTGAGTGTTTTGTATTCTCGGCATGCCTAGTACTGTATTTTTTGGGGGGGTGTTAAAAAATGACCGGCCCCGGGTGTCAACTACCCTAGGTACGCCACTGCACCTACATGTGGGTACAGTGGGTTTTGGAGGCCTCCCATTTACCAGCACAAGTGTTACAGGTGTGGGGGGGGGGGGGGGGGGGGCCTGGGTCCACCTGGCTGAAGTGCACTGCGGTACCCACTAAAAGTGCTCCAGGGACCTGCATACACGCAGGCCTCTAGGACTTCTTACTGCTGTATAACATTGGCACACCAGTTTACACCTGAAGACTAATCTCTCCGAAAACGTCCTTTATTGGAATAAGCACGCTTACTCACAGTTAACTGCAGATCAGAGGTTGTGCCCCACCACTGGCAATGAGTCTCCCTGGTAGTGAGATTAGCAGGTCAGAGCTGGCAGAATGTTGTACAATGCCCTCTTTCAGCCACATTCAAGGTAAGAACTAAGTTCTCTAACGTGGCTAACACATGGAAGGGATCTAAAACTGGCTTACAAAAATGGCCACTACCTCATGGACTACCGGAAACACAACAGGGCACACTCTGACCCAGTAGGCAGGGGAAAAAGCACCATGGGAGAAGAGCCTACCAACTATCAACATCGTGAGACTGTAACAGAAGCTAATGAAATCACGGAGCCCAATACCCTACACCCACCACAATGCAATGCTGATGTGACCCTGTAGTGCACCCGAGAGCCACATCTGACCCAGGGAAAGGCTGTGACAGGATCAAACATATTCTGCTGTCATTTGAGGCTGGCATAGAGGCTGGAAAAAAAGTTTTTAAAGTGGGGTTTTTTTTGGTGGGAGGGGGTTAGTGACCACTGGGGGAGTCCGGGGAGGTCTTCCTCGATTCCCTCCAGTGGTCATCTGGGCAGTTGGGGCACTTTTTTGGGACTTGTTCGTGGAAAAAAAAGGGTCCAAAAAAAGTGACCAAAAATCGGGGTAAAAACGCCTTTTTTTTTTTCGATTATCAGCTACAGACGCCCATCTCTCCTCGGCTGATAACCACGCCTCCGACACGCCCCCGTCAACTTTATTCGTTTCCGCGACGGAGTGCAGTTGGAAACGCCCAAAATTGGCTTTCGATTATACCGATTTTGGGCGCCTTTGCGAGAAAAACGCCCGTCTCCCAATTTGGGTCGAAATATAGGCGTTTTTCTCTTTCGATTATAAGCTGGATAGTAACATAGTAAATGACGGTCCATCCAGTCTGCCCAACAAGATAAACTCATTTTACATGGTATGTGATACTTTATATGTATACCCGAGTTTGATTTGTCCTTGTCTTTCTCAGGGCACAGACCGTAGAAGTCTGCCCAGTACTGTTCTTGTACTAAGTTCTGAAGCTAACATCAAAGCCCATTAAATTTACACTCCAGTCCATCCCTTATCTATTCAGTCACGATCAGGGCGTAGACCGTAGAAGTCTGCCCAGCTCTCATTTTGTTTCCAATTACCGGCGTTGCCACCCAATCTCCGCTAAGATTCCACGGAACCATTCCTTCTAAACAGGATTCCTTTGTGTTTATCCCACGCATGTTTGAATTCCTTTACCGTTTTCAACTCCACTACCTCCCGCTTAACCTGTTTATTCTTTCCTCACATGAGAGCCATTCCATCCCTTTTATCATTTTGGTTGCCTATCTATATTTTTCCTAGTTCCACTGTCCTTGGTCATACTATGATTGGTGAAACTAGACTTCCCTTGGTTCTGTCCCATTAAACCATTTCTATCTGTGTATTATAAAGAACAAAATGACTGGACACAAAACACTATAAATTTCCATTCCTTTCCAAATAAGTCCTAATATTTTTTTGACTGATGCCACTGAACACCGGTACTGTCCATAATGATTCTTGATATGGAATGCAATATTATAGTTAGAATTGTTTTCCCTATATAGATCATTTTGCACTTGGTCAGATTAAATTTCATCTGCCACAGAAATGCCCAGTCTCCCAAGATCCTCCCACACCTCCTCACAAGCTTTGTGATTTAACGACTTAGAAAAATTTTTGAGTCATTTCCAGATTTGATCGCTTCACTATTTGCTGCCTTTTCCAGATTGTTTGTCAATGTGAATGGCATAGCGAATTAGCAGTATGAAGAGTGGAACTGTAATGAATATTGAACTAATAGAACCCTGAGGCAGTCAGACAGAACAGTGGCCATTGTCAGTGTTTTCTAGTGGCTGGAATTGTTAATTCTGGGGCACTTAGAATTTGCTTAAACACAGTACTACTACTTATCATTTCTATAGCGCTACTAAACGTACGCAGCGCTGTACATTTGGACATGAAGAGACAGTCCCTGCTCGACAGGGACAGACAAACAGGACAAACAGTGCCTCCTGTTTGCAGATATGTGTTTTAACACATGTGAAGACACAATGCTAAATGGATCTTGTATGTGCTAAGATTTAATGCTGGAGTTTGAACTGTTTGTAACATGATTTATGGTTTATTTTGATTTGCTGTACTGCCCTTCCTGTAGACATCACATGGCTATGTATCAATTTACAAATAAAACCAGTACAATTAAAACACCAAATATGATAGGAAAGAAACATTCCTATGAGGAAAGGCTAAATCAGCTAGGGCTCCTCAGCTTGGAGAAAAGACAGCTGAGGGGAGATATGATAGATATGATACCTAAACCTACATTACCCAAATTGCGAAGGACTGAGAAACAAAACAATTTATGCATCCAGCTTCTCCTACCTAAGCGCACAACTATGGAATGGACTCCCTAAAGCTGTGAAAATAATCCATGACCATCTGAACTTTAGGAAATCATTAAAAACCACCCTCTTCAAAAAGGCCTACCTCACCGATCCAACGTAAATCCCCACATCCAGCAACACAACACAACTATGATCGTACTGGGCAATATACAATCTTCATCCCTCCCATCCTCATGGTGCCTGATACACACCTACCTCATTTCGACCGCAATATAACCTGTATTTGTTATCAACCGACTGGCGAACACCTGTACGGTACAATGTAAGCCACAATGAGCCTGCAAATAGGTAGGAAAATGTGGGGTACAAATGTAACAAATAAATAAATAGAGGTCTATAAAATAATGAGTGGAGTGGAACAGGTAGACGTGAATGCTTGTTTACTCTTTCCAAAAATACTAGGACTAGGTGACATACAATGAAGCTACAACGTAGTAAATTTAAAACGAATTTTTGAAAATATTTCTTCGCTCAACGTGTAATTAAACTCTGGAATTCGTTGCCAGAGAATGTGGTAAAAGCAGTTCGCTTAGCGAGGTTTAAAAAAGGTTTGGATAACTTCCTAAAAGAAAAGTCCATAAGCCATTATTAAGATGGACTTGGGAAAATCCACTGCTTATTTCTAGGATAAACAGCTTAAATTGTATTGTACTGTTTTGGGATATTGCCAGGTACTTGTAACCTGAATTGGCCACTGTTGGAAACAGGTTTCTGGGCTTGATGGACCTTCGGTTTGTCCCAGTATGGCAACGCTTATGTTCTTATTTTACCTACACCCCTTATAGTCAATTATCCCAAATAAAAGGACTCAAGGTAAATTTGAAATGAGGGTTATTTTATCAATGCCATTATCAATAAATTGCTTCAAGTTCAGTTAGAAGCAAACACAAAATAAAAGCATAAAATATACAAAACAATCTTAAGGTCCTGTTTATTAGTTTGGGTATTCCTACTTCCTTAACAACTTTAAGATGATAATTTGGTCTCATTGTAGAAGTTCTATTCAGATTTGATATCTGCATAATCTGGCACTTAAAAGTTTTATCGGCATAAATGTCTAAGTCCCCATATTACAAAGCCTGAATATGCACATAGCAAACCCGAGAATGTACAAAGGCAAGGCTGTGTGATTTGGGTGCATTTTGGGTGGGACAAGGGGGTGGCACATTCATAGACTTTTATTCCCCATTTCAGAAGGGGACGTCTGTGTCCTAAAAGATTGACATCTGAAGTTACACCTGCTACCAAGCACATATAGGATTTGGGAAACAGCTGCTATCGAGCAGCATTCCACTGGAGGGATGGGGGTGGTGGTGGTGGTGGTGTCACTCAATGAATAGTTAAGCTTTGGAGCTTGTTGCCAGAGGATCCGGTTACATAGATAGCTTATCTGGGTTTAAAAAAAAGTTTGAACAAGTTCCTGGAGGAAAAGTCTATAATCTGCTTTTGAGATAGACATAGGGAAAGCTACTACTTATCCCTGCGGTCAATAGCATGGATACTTGCTACTATTTGGGATACTGCCAGGTACTTGTGACATGGATTGGCCACTGCTGGAAGCAGGAGACTGGGTTAAATGGACATCAGTCTGCCTAGTCTTATGTTCTTAATCCTCCAATGGTTTCTGTCCCCCCAAATTCCTTGTTATGTTGCCATTGCACAACACTACTGGTTATGTACTGGCTTTGAACCCATCAGTATTAAATGTTTATTTTTCAAAACTAGATGTTTAAACTGCAAGGTTGTATTTTAGATCAGGCTCTATGCTGACTGATTCTATTCTAAAGTACTGGTGAAACTTGAGATTCATCGACTTGTACACCTCAATTCCTGTTTATGTGACTTGTCTAAAATGGGGCTGCCTACCAATATCAGGATGCAGTCAGATGGCAACAAATTTAAGAGCCCTTTTACCAAACTGTGGTTAAAAAAAATAGCCTCAGTGCGTCCTTAACCACAGGGGTAAAATGGCCAATTTTTCCATTTCCACTATTAATGGCCACTCACTAATTCTCCCATTATCGTGTAACCATTAGGACATGAGCCTCTACCATCACCTATTTTGCACACGGCAACATAGCTATGCTAACTGACTAGTGCAGAACAAGCTCACTCTCCACACGGGTAGTGTGCGCTGATCCCAAAATTACCATAGGATGCCTGAGCGCACCCTGCAGTAAGGCATCTGTGCTTACTGCAGCTTAGTAAAAGGACCCTTAGGATCTTACTTAGAAAGCTGAAATTCAGAACTTTCAGGGCAGCATTCTCAGAAATGCTCCTAGTTCCTGTACCAAGCAGTGGCGTAGCTACGGGGGACCACGGGGGCCTAGGCCCCCCAAATTGTCTTTGGGGCCACTGGTGTGGCTGGCAGGGGTTGGGGACCCTGCCAGCTGAAGTGTTTGTCCAGCTCTGGTCTCCATCACATTGCCTGCCCTCCTCTTCCCCTTGTCGCGTGCATGCTTAATGAAATTGAGCACGTGCGAAGTGTCACGCACGTTTGGTTTCACTAAAATGAGCATACACGTGATGTGAGGGGAAGAGCAGGGGCAGGCAATGCGGTGGAGACTAGCGCTAGAAAAACTCTTCAGCTGGTGGAGGTTGGGGACTCCCCCCCCCAGCCAAGGTAAGTGAGGAGGAGGCGGAGGCAGTGGGAGGGGGAGTGGTGTTGGGGGGGACAGTGGGCCGAAATGTGCCCCCACACACACACTTTGGACCCTGGACCCCCTCCATGTCGAAGTCTGGCTATGCCACTGGTACCAAGATGCAGGCAGAGCTCTGGAGTCTCAATGTGTGGATGAGACAATGGTTCAGATAAAAGGGATTTAGATTTGTTAACAACAAAGCAACATTCTGGCGAAGGGGAAACCTATTCTAAAAAGATGGGCTTCACCTTAACTGAGGTGGAACCAAGTTGCTGGTGCTGACATTTAAAAAAAGGAGATAGAGCAGCTTTTGAACTAGAACCTGGGGGAAAGCCGATTTTCATGCCAGAGCACATGGTTCAGAGTAAGGTATCTTTGAAGGATAGTATCAAAGCAGAAGGAAAGGAAAGTACATTTCTACAGAATAGATAGCCAGAACGTTTGGATGACACAAAAGCACCAGTGCCAAGGTCCAATTTCTAGGCACCATGGCAACCTGTCGCTCAGGATTTGTCAAGCCTTGAATTAGGCACCTATATATTCTAACATTTATATTATGAATATAGAAAAGAACATATTCACCAATACACCAGCCAATAAGAAAACAGAACAAACAGGACTGCAATACATGCTAGCAGAACAGCATACGCAAAACACAGACTGTCAACAATATGAAACAAGGGACCATGCATATTCATTGTGGATATCCTGAAAACCTGACTGGCAAAGGGGTACTTCAGGACTGGACTTGGGAAACACTGATATAAATGACACAGGAAATTAGGCCTGCAAACCCCTATTGCTATTTCCTCTATTCTCATATGTATTTTTGCCAGCCACCTGTGGTCTTTCTTCAGGATCTTCTCTGAACACTGAACAGAAACATTTGTTTAGCATTTCTGCTTTTTCCTTTGCCCCCTCCCGCACATTGCTTCTCAGTACCTTTCAGTCTTACAATTCAACCTTTGGCCTTCCTCCTTTCCCTGACACCCTGACATTCCCCCTCCCACCCTCCAAATGTCTTGTCATCTCTCTTTCCTTCTTTGATAATCTTTTCTTCCACTCAAACTTTCGCCCTTCTGATTTCTTTCTTCACGTCTTTCAGCTTTAGCAGATAGTACTACTACTACTTATCACTTCTATAGCGCTACTACTACTCGTGTTCCTTTTTTTGAAATTCCTTTGTAATGTTTTGAATTCTAACCTTGTTACGTACTTGCATTTGTTGTTCCTTTTCCTCTTGCTTATTTTGCTTTTCTTACATATAACCACTAGTCTTTCCTCTTCCCCCATCGTCAACCACATTGGCAGCTCCATTTTTGAAATCCAGGTCTTTGAATATAGTGTGAAGCTCACTCCCATGCACAAGTAGTAACTTCTGAGGCCTACTTGCCTAATAACTTTAATGGATATTTCCTCTAGTCCTCTCAAACCCAGCCATGTCAGATGCCTTGACCACATCCTCTGGTAACAAATTCCACAGCTTGATAGTTGAGTGAAAAATACTTTCTCCAAATTTATGAGGTAACCCCTAGCTCTAGTACTATTTAAAAGAGTAAATAACCATTTCCTCTTCACCATTCATGATTTTGGAAGCTCTCTCATATCTCCTCTCAGTTGTCTCTTTAACTGAGCAGTCCTAACCAGTGTAGCAGGATGACAAAATGGGCCTACCTCAGATATACAGGAGGAACATTCTGGGCTCCTGCTCCAGAGCAGTACCACTCAAATGTAATGAAGGCTGGGCTAGTTTGGGAGACCATGGCAATAGGTATTTCTTAGACTTGAAGGGAAGTATTAAACAGAGTGTTAAGAGGTGCTCATTGTCCTCCTCCACAAGAGTTCTAGGGGTTATTTTACAAAGGTGCCCTGAAAAATGGCTTACGGTAGTGTACGTGCGGGTTTTGGGCGTGCGCCAATCCATTTTTCAGTGCGCCTGTAAAAAAAGCCTTTTTAAAATGTTTGCCGAGAATGGACGTGCGGCAAAAGCAAAATTGCCGCATGTCTATTTTGAGTCTGCGACCTTACCACCAGCCATTGATCTAGCGGTAAAGACTCATGTGGTAACCAGGCAGAAATTACCTATGCGCGCCAAATGCCACTTGGTGCGCATCCAATACGTGCGTCCGAAAATAAAAAAATTATTTTTCAGATGCACGCCAAAAATGAAATTACCGTAAGAGCCACACGGTAGCTGGGTGGTAACTACATTTTGGCGTGCGTTGGGCACACGTAGAGCCTTACGTGGCTCAGTAAAAGGGCCCCCTAGTGAGGTTTGAGGAGACAGAGGAACTAAGTCCACTACAGTTTAACTAGATTCTAAAAGTGTAAATCTATAATTGTACATGTAGATGTCTAGAATTACTAACATGTGTATAGTATGTCCCACTTACACAGCGTATAAATGCAAGGGGAGGGGCACACACATGGGTAGAGCATGCGATGGACATGGGTGGGGCTCTCAGTACTATTTATTTATGACATTTCCATCCACATTATCTCAAATAGGATTCAAGTTCAATGTGGCTCACAATATAACAAAAGTAGTTCTAGTGACAAGGTGTTCTGATTACATAGAACAAAGTATATATATATATATGTGTATATATATATATATATATATATATTATTACATTTGTACCCCGCGCTTTCCCACTCAAAGCAGGTTCAATGCGGCTTACATAGTAACAGGGATTACAAAGTATTGATGAAGAAAAATAGGTTAAGTATATCAGAATAAAAAGAAGTGAGTAGGTAGAGATGGGCAAGATTAAAGGGAGTAGGAGAGGTATGAGCAAGGGTAGGTGAGCATTGGAGGAGGGGTAGAGGAGGCGGAAGGGGATGGGACATGGGGTAAGCATAGGGAAATTAGGTGGGAGAAGTGGTCTAGGTCATTATCGTTGTCTCCTGGATATGTGATGGGTAGATGGGTTCATAGGATTAGTCTTGGTCCTTTGGGTAGGCTTGCTTGAACAGATGGGTTTTTAGTGATTCCGGAAGGGTAGATAGTCACTAATTAATCAGAGTTGGCTGCCTAAGAAGGAGAAGTTGGATCCATAGTAGGTTTTGTACTTGAGACCTTTGCAATTGGGGTAAAGTAGGTTGAGGTAAGTTCACGAAGTTACAGACATGTTTCTGGTGGGAAGGTCAATCAGATTGAGCATATAAGTACATACATACACTTTTTTCCCCATTTAGATTCATTTTTTATTTTAAAGTTATGGTTTCACTTTTTAACTCAATCACCCCTGATGTCATTTCCGACTAGCTTTTTAAAGGTACATCTAGGCAATAGAGTTCCTTTCATGCTTTTTAGGACACTCAGGCCCAGATGCACAAAACCTAACGAGCCCACAACTTGCGTTTTAAACTGGTTCCAGCCAGTTTAAAATGCAAGTAGTTCACCCCGGGCATGCACTAAGGGCATTTTCCCTGCCACGTTAGCAGGCAACGAAAATGGAATGCAAATGTTTGAAAAGCTATTATAATGAGCTGCAGTACCGTTGCAGCCCATTATAATCAGATGCACTACCGTTTTTCCGATTCCCTTACCATAGGAACCCTAACGAGATGTCAGACCTCTTGTTAGGGCTCCTGTGAGGGAATCAGAAAGGAAAAGGGCCCCCAAAAAAGGTAAAAAAGAAAAAAAAAAAAAAGCAGGGAGCGCAGGTGAGGGGTGTCCTTTAAGGACGTACTCTCCCTGCGCTTCTGAGAGACGTCTTTTTTTTTTTTTTTTGCAGTTTTTTGTTCTGCCGGCGCTCGTGGTTTTTTTCCCCCTTCTGAGTCTTCGCCGCGCCACTTACCCCTCCAACAGTGAAATTTTTCTATTTTCCTGGTTGCCGGAGAATCGGGACGTCCCTTTAGATTAGGCTCCTCTTCCTGGTCTCTTCAGCCAATCAGAGCGCGTTTCGCTGACAACAGCCAGCTAAGCCCGCTTTGATTGGCTGAAGAGACCAGGAAGAGGAGCCTAATCTAAAGGGACGTCCCGATTCTCCGACTCAGGTACCGAAGGACTAGAGAATGCAAGTGAGCTACAACGAGTAGCTCATTTGCATTCCCTATCGTTGATGCATTCCCGTTCCCTACCGATTCGCTATGGAATCGGTAGGGAACGGGAATTACCAATGTCTTTCATGCATCTGGGCCTCAATTTGTCTACTAGCAAGCTTATCACCAAAGGTCTTTCTAAATTATTGACTTGCTCCTCTTTCCTTCATTAAGCTACCAGCAGGAGAGCTTTTATTGTCAAGCTCCACTGTGTTTATTTTTCCCTTCTTTCTGCTCCCCTGCGGTTTCCTGCAATTGTTTCTAAACTATTCCACTGGTTCTTTCCTTGTTAACAGACCCCTACAACAGATCATCATATCACCTGCTACCTACTGCACATATCAGCTGTTCTTCCTGGCCTCTGAGGTTAGTATAACACTGATTTGTTTTTGTGCATCTCTTAGTGCAATACCCTTTACAGATCACCGTTTCAATCACTTTTGACTGTGTTTTATTTTTACTTTTACATGTATTTCTTCATTCCTGTGCATTTACAGACTCAATAACGACACGTTATTGAGCAAGGTCAGTAATATCTTTCATTTTACGTATGGTTTTAGTTCCCAGCTAACGTGGTACCCACAACCAAGCGTGCATGCTATGGATAACAGCATCAACACACATAGAAGCATGTCTCGTTATAACATCTCAATATCCTGTTTCTATAACAACTAGTAAAAAAGGCCCGTTTCTGTAGGCAAGGAAACGGGCCTTAAACAGGCAATTCCCCCCCCCCCCCCCCCGTGCTACGGCCCCCTCGAACCCCCCCTTCCGCGAACCTGTCGTTCCCCCCCCCCCCGTGCCAGCGAAAACTGCCGCCAACACCAACGCCGTTGTTGTGCTACCTGTGCTTACAGCTGAAGTGTTGTTCTTCCTTTCCCATAGGTTCTTCAATCATCTTGTCTGGAAGTTCCTCTGCGTGCGTCTGACGTCAGACACACGGAGTTAAACTTTCTGAGAAGATGATTGAGGAACCCACCCGAAGGTAGTGCACAACAGCAGCGGGGGGGGGGTGCGGTTTTCGGCATTCCGGGGGGGGAATCGACAGGTTCGCGGGAGGGGGTGGGTTTCGAGGGGGCCGTAGCGCGGGGGGGGTGGTGACAGCTGATTCCGAGGCAGTAGGAGGAGTAGGGAAACACGCTGCGCGTGTTTCCCTACTCCTCCCCTTGCCTTGGAATCAGCTGTGTTGACGTCAGTGACGTCAGTGACGTCCGTGCGTGTCTGCCTCGCAGACCACTTGCAGCCAGGGAGCCACGGTCTCAAGCATAGAACGTTGGAGGTGAGAATTATTATATAGGATGCACGCATGGCATTGATAATACCATCTGCAATACATAGAAGCATGTCCTGTTACTGCAATCCTAGTTCTTTTTCTTTTTATTTATTATTATTATTTTTATTATTATTTTGTTGTTTTCTATTCTATTTTATGGTTTCTCTATTCCACACTTCTTACGTTCATTTATTTCCCCCTCATGTTACTATTCCTCTTCTTCTCTTTTCTTTTCTTCTTTCTCCTTCCTCTATTTTTCTCATTCCTTCATGTTTTCCTTTTTTCCTTCCCCCCTTCCTTTTTTCCCTTTCCCCTTTTTTCTCCCCCTTTTCCCTCCCCCCTACTCTATCTTCCTCGTTCCTTCCCCCTCCCCCATTTTTGCCAGCACATTCTTCTTTTTTTCTTTTTTTTTTTTTAATTTTTATCATTTTTCATTTTATTATCTTTCAGGTTCCTTTTTTCAATATTATTTTCAATGCATCTAACTTCTTGCAAGCCCCCTTTTAAAACTTTTTTTTTAACTTTTTTCACGTCCCCACGTCGTCACGGTTGGATCATCTTTTTTCCAATCAGTTTTATAAGGGATGCATAGGTACAGACACAATTATGTTTCTAATAAAAATGTCAGTACACTTGAATCCAAGCAATCCAAGGTGAACCCAATAGAAAACAATCAAATCTCAGACCTGAATCTTCAGGATATCTCGGCATTATTGGAGGATTCCCTATCAGAGGTTTCTACTCGAAGGACACTTTTGATATCTTTTGTTTTTGAGCAAGACTTAAATGCACTGATGAAATTTTACTTTAAAAATTCTCAAAAGTTATTTTGTGGACAAAAGATGTGGATTTTCCCCGATGTGACAAGAGCTACACAAGATCGTAGAAAAATTTTTCTTGCATATAGAGAAGAGGTTAAATCTATGGGAGCAAATTTTTTGTTGGCATACCCCTGCAAATGCAGCATAAAATACTTGGGGAATAAATATATGTTTTATGAACCAGATCAGCTTAAAGTATTTATAGAAAGTAAAAAACTGTCTAGATAATGTGTGTAAAGGAATTAAGGAAAAAAGGAAGATTATGCTGGGCTTTTGGACCAGGCCATATACCCCGATTTAGAATGCTTAATTTGATCTTCTCATCTTCTTTATCCACCCCCTAGTTCAATTTGTATGTGGTCTAAGAAAGCAATTTTCTTTTTCTTTAATATATATAATTTTCTTGGTGTTTAAAAGAGATTAAATACCAATAACTGGAAATGTTTCAAACTTAAATGTAATCTCTGTAAATTCTGCTGTATTTCCATTTATGAGTATGTCTTGTAAATTTGAAAAATTAATAAAGAAATTAAATAATAAAAATGTCAGTACACTAAACATTATAGGATATTCTTTTAATACACAATTTCATTCATATGTCCTGTATGCCTAGTTCCCATTTTATTTATTTATTTATTTATTCATGCATTTATATGGATTTTATTGTACATATGTTTCATGCAGCATTAGCATTCTTTGAGAACATCGCATATAAGAATATATATTTATGTAAATATATTTATGTCTTCAAAAAATGTTAGCACACTATGAGGGGCATAATTGAACAAAAACGTCTATCTCCATGGGCGTTTATTTCCGAGAACGGGTCCGTGAAGGGGCGGACCGAACCGTATTTTCGAAAAAAATAGACGTCCATGTTTTATTCAACAATTTGTGAGCTGGGCGTTTTTGTTTTTCAGTGATAATGGAAAATGAAAGCGCCCAGCTCAAAAACGAATAAATCCAAGGCATTTGTTCATGGGAGGGGCCAGGAGTCGTAGTGCACTGGTCCCCCTCACATGCCAGGACACCAACCGGGCACCCTAGGGGGCACTTTTACAAAAAAAAAAAAAAAAAGGTAAAAGAGCTCCCAGGTGCATAGCACCCTTCCCTTGGGTGTTGAGCCCCCCAAATCCCCCTCAAAACCCACCGCCCACAAGTCTACACCATTACTATAGCCCTAAGAGGTGAAGGGGGGCACCTACATGTGGGTACAGTGGGTTTGGGGGGCGGTTTGGAGGGCTCCCATTTACCAGCACAAGTGTAACAGGGGGGGGGGGGGAATGGGCCTGGGTCCACCTGCCTGAAGTCCACTGCACCCCCTAATAACTGCTCCAGTGACCTGCATACTGCTGCCAGGGAGGTGGGTATGACATATGAGGGTGAAAATAAAAAGTTGTGAAACGGCATATTTTGTGGTGGGAGGGGGTTTGTGACCACTGGGGGAGTCAGGGGAGGTCATCCCCGATTCCCTCCAGTGGTCATCTGGTCATTTAGGGCACTTTTTGGGGCCTTATTCGTGGAAAAACAGGGTCCAGGAAAAGTGCCCTAAATTCTCGCTAAAAACGCATATTTTTCTTCCATTATCGGCGAAAGGCGCCCATCTCTGATTGCCCGATAACCACGCCTTCGACACGCCCCCATCAACTTTGTCCGCATCCGCGACGGAGTGCAGTTGAAAACGTCCAAATTCGGCTTTCGATTATACTGCTTTATTCGTTTTTGTGAGATAAACGTCTATCTCCTGATTTGGGTCGCAATATAGGCGTTTTTCTTTTTCAATTATAAGCTGGTATATATATTATAGGATATCCTCTTAATACACAATTTTATTCACATGTCCTGAATGCCTAGTCCCTTTTTCATTTATTCATGTGTTTATATAGATTTTACTGCACAGATGTTTTATGCAACATTAGCATTCCATGGGAATATTGTACATGCGAATATGTAATTATGAAAAAATTCTCTGTTTTCATTATAACCTTACTTTTCATTATAAGTTTACCGCCCGTAACTATACACATCGTAGCATATCCTTCCAATATAATATTTCATTCATATGCTTTGTACGTCTAGTCCCTATTTTATTCATTATTTATATGTATTTTATTGCACGCATTGTTCTTGCAATATTTAGCACTTTATGAGAACATTGTATATGCGAACACATTTTTTGATGTTTAGCAAATGATGTTATTCCCATATTTTATCTTTTGATTTTGTTTTTTATCATATGCTATTGTTTTACTGTGGGTTTATTTATCATATATGGTTTATGTTTTTACTTAATTTTTCTTTAATTGCATATGTATGTTTTTATAGACTCCTGATGCAGGCCTGACGGCCGAAACACAACAGTTGTGTCGAGTCTTTTCATCAATAAACAAGCTTTTTAAGATTCCTGTCTCCAGGATTTGAATTTCCGTGGTCAAACATCCCACTCTCACTTACAATTTGCCATACTGGGAAAGACCAAAGGTTCATCGAGCCCAGCCTCTTTGCATTGTAGCCCTGGTGCCCCAATGCTCCCAGTAATGCTGCAACTTGTAGTGTGCATCGTAAACCACGGTATAGCACATAGTAATGAGTTGCTTTACATACATTTGAATATTTTACATCTCCTTACTATGAACCCTGCAGTGACTTAATAACACTCTGTTAGGATAAGACAACCTATGTTAGTACCCTTTAAGTAGTGTTAAGGGGCAAATTATTTATTTATTTTTTTCATTCACAATGTGCTATACCGCTTGAACTAACAAGTACAGACTAAAATTAAGAAAAAGAAAGGAACTCCATTAATCATAAAATAGGACAGAGAGAACAAAAGCACTTACAATGCTGAGTCCAAACCCGATCCACCTCAAGGACCAAAAGCTTGCAAAAAAAGCCATGTTTTAACTTTTGATCTAAACACTTTTATAGATCGTTCACTATGAATCTCCAGGGGAAGTGAATTCCGGAGCATGTGAGCAGTAAAGAAGAAAGCACCAGGAGGGATATTTTCAAAGCACTTAGCCTTCCAAAGTTCTATAGGTTTCTATGGAACTTTGGAAGGCTAAGTGCTTTGAAAATATGCCTCTATGTCTCGTAGACTCATAATGTGCAAACCGTGGCGTAAGCAGAACCATTCTATGATCGTTGAGACCTAAGAATACACATTGGGGAGTAAGGAACAGTCAGAGATGCAAGATATAGTGGCATTCCCATTCTAAATGCATGAAATGCCAACAATAAAATCTTAGACTTAACCCGAAAGACAACTGGCAACCAATGGTGACGAGTAAAGGGGGGACATTGTCAGACCTATGTGAATGACAAAGAAGTCGAATGGCCGAATTCTGCAAGTTATTGCCCTAATACACCTTGACAACTTGCCCCCTCCCCCTCCCCAAGAGAGGAGAGGGAACAGTAATTAAGCAGGGGTTGCTAGTCTGTTAATCAGCTGTCCTCTGGAGCTCAAATTAAGAGACACAATTATTCCAGTTTTGCATTAACCTAATCAGAGATGTTAGTCTCATCCACATCTTCTCCCACATCTTTGAGGCACAAGATCTGGACTTGGAGAATCTGGAACCTAGACCTTAGTCAGCCAAGAACAAAAACTGACATCTGTAGACTCCAGTCAGGGAAGGGAGTGAAGGCTGAAGCAGTGACATTGGTGAATGCCATCTTCCCCTCTGTATCAAGAGATATTTCATTCACTCAGGGGTTTATCCATCACCTGTTCACAAAGGCAAGCATTCAGCACTCAGGGAACCCACACCATCTGAAAGGGAACATGCCTACACCACCACTGGGAGAAGAGCACAGTAACCCTGTTGTCACCTAAGGAAAACACCAGAGCCTCATGTAATTCAATTAGCATACTACAACAGCTAAGCTGGAAGAACTGATACAAGCTAGATGGAAGAGATTTGGAGCTAAATACTAAAGATTAAGGAGTTATATCTATCACCCATAAAGGGGGAAATTCTGTACATGGCGCCGAATGGTTAGGCGCAGGTGCTACTTACGCACCAAAATTTCAGTACAGAACAGGGGTGTAGCCAGACACCCAATTTTGGGTGGGCCTGGGCCCAAGATGGGTGGGCAGAAGAACTCTGCCTTGTCCCACAAGTGATTTGGTCTCTCTCTCTCTCGCCTGCATGCCATTTAGTCTCTCAAACATCCCCCCTCCCCCGAATACCTTTTAAATAGCAGATTTTCACTGGCAGCAAGCAGCAACTAATACACACTGCTCATGTTGGCCCCACAGCCTTCCCTCTGATGCAACTTCCTGTTTCCACGTAGGCGGGAATACATCAGAGGGAAGGATGTGGGGCCGGTGAAACCAGTATGTATCAGTTGCTGGCTGCTCGCTGCAGGCGAAGATCTGCTATTTACAAGGTATGCAGGAGGGACAGTTGTTGGGAGTTTTTGGCTGGTGGGGCTTGGGGATCTCTGCCAGCGACATCATAGGTGTCCTGCTACTGGGTGGGCCTGGGCCCATCCAGGCCCACCCTTGGCTACGCCACTGGTACATAAAAATGTTCTAACAGATGCAAGCCACCGAAATGGGGCAGAAAAGACAGATCCACGTAAAAACACACTTACTTGCTGATTTAAGGAATAAGCATTTAAATGGTTTCACATAGATCTGCAAAGGTGGCATAGCCATGAGAGGAGCATGGGTGAGTCATGGGCGTTCCCTTAAAATGCACGCAGTGTTATAGAATTCGGTGGATCTGCCCCTAACTTGTGTGACGGGATTTTCACCTGGTTTCAGCTGGAGTACATAAGTACATAAGTAATGCCACACTGGGAAAAGACCAAAGGTCCATCGAGCCCAGCATCCTGTCCATGACAGTGGCCAATCCAGGCCAAGGGCACCTGGCGAGCTTCCCAAACATACAAACATTCTATACATGTTATTCCTGGAATTGTGGATTTTTCCCAAGTCCATATAGTAGTGGTTTATGGAATTGTCCTTTAGGAACCGTCTAGCCCCTTTTTAAACTCTGCTAAGCTAACCGCCTTCACCACATTCTCCGGCAACGAATTCCAGAGTTTAATTTTGCATTGGGTGAAGAAAACTTTTCTCTGATTTGTTTTAAATTTACTACACTGTAGTTTCATCGCATGCCCCCTAGTCCTAGTATTTTTGGAAAGCGTGAACAGACGCTTCACATCCACCTGTTCCACTCCACTCATTATTTTATATACCTCTGTCATATCTCCCCTCAGCCGTCTCTTCTCCAAACTGAAAAGCCTTAGCATCCTTAGTCTTTCTTCATAGGGAAGTCGTCCCATCCCCGCTATCATTTTAGTCGCCCTTCGCTGCACCTTTTCAAATTCTACTATATTTTTCTTGAGATGCGGCGACAGGAATTGAACACTGTACTCAAGGTGCGGTCGCACCATGGAGCGATACAACGGCATTATAATATCCTCACACCTGTTTTCCATACCTTTCCTAATGATACCCAACTTTCTATTCGCTTTCCTAGCCGCAGCAGCACACTGAGCAGAAGGTTTCAGCGTATTATCGACAACGACACCCAGATCCCTTTCTTGGTCTGTAACTCCTAACGTGGAACCTTGCATGACGTAGCTATAATTCGGGTTCTTTTTTCCCACATGCATCACCTTGCACTTGCTCACATTAAACGTCATCTGCCATTTAGCCGCCCAGTCTCCCAGTCTCGTAAGGTCCTCTTGTAATTTTTCACAATCCTGTCGCGAGTTAACGACTTTGAATAACTTTGTGTCATCAGCAAATTTAATTACCTCGCTAATTACTCCCATCTCTAAATCATTTATAAATATGTTAAAAAGCAGCGGTCCTAGCACAGAAACCCTGAGGAACCCCACTAACTACCCTTCTCCATTGTGAATACTGCCCATTTAACCCCACTCTCTGTTTCCTATCCTTCAACCAGTTTTAATCCACAATAGGACATTTCCTCCTATCCCACGACCCTCCAATTTCCTCTGTAGCCTTTCATGAGAAACTGATTATTGAGGATATTGGACTGCATTGAGAGCTGTTTAAGCTGTTGTCAATCCAGAAAAGTGTTTTTATTTTGCTTTTATTATTTTTAGGTGTTTAGATTTTACCTTCCTACTTGGGGCTATCCTGCTGACGATTTCTGGGCGGGGTCACGTGACCCGCGAAACTCCACCTCCAATCAAAAAAGTGTTTAGATTTTACCTTCCTACTTGGGGCTATCCTGCTGACGATTTCTGGGCGGGGTCACGTGACCCGCGAAACTCCACCTCCAATCAAAAAAGTGTTTAGATTTTACCTTCCTACTTGGGGCTATCCTGCTGACGATTTCTGGGCGGGGTCACGTGACCCGCGAAACTCCACCTCCAATCAAAAAAGCAAGTTGTACTTTTCTATTTAAACTGAAGAGCTGCGGCGCTCGTGCTGCTGAGAACTGATTATTGAGGATATTGGACTGCATTGAGAGCTGTTTAAGCTGTTGTCAATCCAGAAAAGTGTTTTTATTTTGCTTTTATTATTTTTAGGTGTTTAGATTTTACCTTCCTACTTGGGGCTATCCTGCTGACGATTTCTGGGCGGGGTCATGTGACCCGCGAAACTCCACCTCCAATCAAAAAAGCAAGTTGTACTTTTCTATTTAAACTGAAGAGCTGCGGCGCTCGTGCCGCTGCGGCGCTCGTGCCGCTGCGGCGCGCGCGTCGGGTGCGCGCCGGAGGAGCAGGTGCGCTCCTTAGATGTGCTCCTTGGGGTGTGCGACGCTGGGATATATAGCTGTTTTGTTTTTGTTTTTTTTTCTGGAATAATATTCATTCTTTTTGAGCTTTAGGAATTAAATTAGGAAAGTTAAGTTATGTAGAGGCCAAGGCCTTGGTTCCTAATGAACTAATGATGTTCCCTATTTTTATTCTGTTGATTCTCTGGAATTCCAACTCACCTTCTCTGATAACATTTAAAGGCATGCAGGATTTAGCATATATTCCAGTACATTGGAGTTGGCGTACTAATCAGAGACTTGCCTATTCTAGTAGATCTAATAGCCCACGCTATCTAACATCTGTTGCATTATCTAATAACAGAGTCCCTGATATCACCCCTCCTTTTTCCTCGCTGTCTACAGCTTTAATTAATTGTAGATCTCTCAAGAGTAAGTTCTCCTATATTTTAGATCTCTGTAAATTGCATCAGCTTGATTTATTTGCTATTACTGAGACATGGCTTTTATCAGGGGAAGAATCTTATCTTTTTCAATGTCTACCACCAGGGTATTCAGTTAGCTATTCGTCACGTACAGGGAGAAAGGGTGGTGGACTGGCTATAATATTTAAGTCTGATTTTAAGGTTCAGGAAATCAATGACCATAGACTCTCACACCCTGAACTTCTACTGCTAAAATTTTGTACAGCTAGTTACACTTTTCATGTACTACTGTACTACTGTGCTCCTTCCACTACAGCAGTGGGGTGGGACCACATATATCAATCCCTTGCAGATGCCACGATTAGGTTTTCAAATCTTATAATACTAGGTGATTTTAATGTGCATATAGATGATCAATCTAATCCACGTTCAGTAAAATTTTTAAATTTTTTACGGGATATTAATCTTATACAACATGTGGATGGATCAACCCATACTGCTGGACATACACTAGATTTGATAATAACACATAAACTGGATGAAATTAGATGTTCAAAAATTGTATTAACTCCGGTATCATGGTCTGATCACTACCTTCTTCAGTTTTATTTATCTGTACCACAGTTGTTATATAATACCAAGTCTACCTATATTAAAACAAGGAGTCTACAAAAAATTGACACGTCATCTTTACCTTCTTTAGCGGATAAGTTCCCATTGAATTTTGATACACTTCCTATAGAGGATCAAATTGGAACATGGAATCAAGTTCTATCTGTAGCTCTTGAAGATATTGCACCAGAAAGAATAATTACTAAAGGTACAAAACGGTTTCAACCATGGTATCATCTAGGATTAAAACTATGTAAACAACAGACACGTAGAGCTGAACGCCAATGGCGGAAGCATAGAACTATAGAATTTAAACAGAAATGTAAGCAGTGCCAAAAATATTATTTAACACAACTAAAAGCTGCTAAAACTACCTACTTCTCCAAAGAAATAAAGGAAGCTGCTAGTTCACAGAAAAAGTTATTCCACATTATGAAACGCTTGACAACTACGACTAGTGAAAATAGAGAATCTCCTGCTCTTGATTCCGAAACTCTGGCAAAGTTTTTCAGCACTAAAATTGAGAATCTAAGAGCTCAATTCTCAAGGGTATCAGGGATCAGTCATATTGACAACTCCTCAAATTCACAACTAACTGTACCCTGGCAAGACTTTGAACTCCCATCTGTGGAATCACTGCACACTTTAGTTGCAGGTCTTTCACCCACTTACAGTTCCTTGGATCCCATACCATCAGCATGGTTGAAAAACCACACGCTAGAAATCCAACAGTTTATGTATTTAATCATCGTACGGAGTCTTTCTGAAGGGGTAGTCCCTGCTACTCTAAAAGAGGCGCTAGTAAAGCCTATTCTGAAGAAGCCCTCATTAGATCCTATAACACCCAACAATTATAGACCAGTTTCTAATCTTCCGTTCCTATCCAAAGTGATAGAGACAATAGTGTTTAGACAATTGCAAACTTATGTGGATTCCAAAAATTTGCTACATCCTAGACAATCGGGCTTTAGGAAAGGCCATAGCACAGAGACTATCCTGACTTCGATGTTAAGTGAGATTCATGCAAAACTAGAGCATGGCTATATTGCCTTGGTTGTTTCACTTGATCTATCTGCAGCTTTTGATTTAATTAATCATAAACTACTTCTTGATAGATTAGGTGAGATTGGTCTTTCAGGGACAATTATGAAATGGTTTATATCTTTTCTTACCGAACGTTCATTTAAAGTAGTTCAGCAGCAATCGTCTTCTACAGAATACAATCTACCATGTGGGGTTCCACAGGGATCGGTCCTGTCCCCATTACTGTTTAATCTATATGTCAGTCCCTTGGCACTTCTCATTCAAACAATGGGTATTAGTTTTTATTCTTATGCGGACGATTTTCTTCTTATTCATTATGTTAAACCATCTAATATGGATCTTACACCACTACAAATTTGTCTGGATAAAGTGGCAGATTGGCTCACAACATATCAATTAGTATTAAATCCAGATAAGACTATAACATCTTGGATAGTAGGACAGGGCACATGTCAAGCAGTGGTACCTATGCTATTTGGCAAGAACATCCCTACAGTTAAATCTTTTAGATACCTTGGGGTTATAATTGATTCTGCTCTGACTTTCGAGGAACAAATATCTGACGTAGTGAAAAAATCTTTTTTCCATCTTAGGAGACTTCGGTCAGTTAGGAATTCAATTAGTAAGGATTCCCTTAAAACGCTGACATCTGCTTATATTACCTCACGCTTAGACTATTGTAATATCATATATTCAGGGATCACTCAAGCTAGCTTGAAGCGACTACAAAGAATACAGAATACTGCAGCACGTATGATTTGTAGGGCCCGGAGGGATGACAGAGTAACACCTTTGCTACATCAACTGCACTGGCTTCCGGTTGAAGCAAGAGTTAAGTTTAAAGCTTTAGTTTTGACCCATAAGGCTTTTTATACACTAAATCCTGACTATCTGTCAAATCTAACTATTCCTTACACTGCCACACGAACCCTTAGATCCCTGACAGACAACAGGTTAGTGATTCCTCCTCTCACTAGGGCTAGATGGGAATCTACACGGAATTCGGCTTTTTTCTATTTGTCTCCCTCTCTTTGGAATGGCCTTCCAAAAGAGATCAGACTTGAGAAATCTTACTTTCATTTTCGGAAACTTTTGAAAACCTTCTACTTTATCGAGTATGTAGATCAGAATTTAGAATAATGGAAGAAAGGTTATAAATTGGGCATCTGTAATATATACTAAGTCAAAACTGTATTATCTGTCTGTGTAGATTATATTATGTATTTAATTTTGTATTTGCGGTGTTCTCCTGTGTACTAATCATGAGTTATATTGTTCTCATCTTATGTAGCTAGTTTGTGGGTTTGCTGTGCTTTCCTGTAATGATTGGAGTTCTAATGTTTGTCCAATTTGTACTTATTGTATTGCTTCTTTTTATAAATTGTAAACCGTTCTGTCTTGCAGTAGCAATAAGATACGGTATATAAATTGACGTAAATAAATAAATAAATAAATGAGGTACCTTGTCAAACGTCTTTTGAAAATCCAGATGCACAATATTAACCGGCTCCCCTTTGTCCACATGTTTGTTTACTCCTTCAAAGAATTGAAGTAAATTGGGCAGGCAAGATTTCCCCACACAAAAGCCGTGTCCTCGGATGTGCTCTGTTTTTGATAATAGTCTCTACCATTTTCCCCGGCACCGACGTCAGACTCACCTGTCTATAATTTCCCGGATCTCCCCTGGAACCTTTTTTAAAAATCGGCATTACATTAGCCACCCTCCAATCTTCCGGTACCACACTCGATTTTAAGGATAAATTGCATATCACTAGCAGTAGCTCCACAAGCTCATTTTTCAGTTCTATCAGTACTCTAGGATGAATACCATCCGGTCCAGGAGATTTGCTACTTTTCAGTTTGCTGAACTGCCCCATTACGTCCTCCAGGTTTACCGTGAAGTCAGTAAGTTTCTCCGACTCGTCCGCTTGAAATACCATTTCCGACACCGGTATTCCACCCAAATCTTCCTCGGTGAAGACCGAAGCAAAGAATTCATTCAATCTCTCCACTACGTCTTTATCTTCCTTGATCGCCCCTTTTACCCCTCGGTCATCCAGCGGCCCAACCGATTCTTTTGCCGGCTTCCTGCTTTTAATATACCGAAAAAATTTTTGCTATGTTTGTTTGCCTCTAATGCTATCTTTTTTTCGTAATCCCTCTTGGCCTTCTTTATCTGCGCCTTGCATTTGCTTTGACACTCCTTATGCTGCTTCTTGTTATTTTCAGACAGTTCCTTCTTCCATTTTCTGAAGGCGTTTCTTTTAGCCCTAATAGCTTCCTTCACCTCACTTTTCAACCACGCCGGCTGTCTTTTGGACTTCCGTCTTTCTTTTCTAATTCGCGGAATATGTTTAGCCTGGGCCTCCAGGATGGTATTTTTGAACAGCGTTCATGCCTGTTGTACAGTTTTTACCCTCTCAGTTGCCCCCCTAAGTTTTTTTTTAACCGTTCTTCTCATTTTATCATAGTCTCCTTTTTTAAAGTTAAACGCTAACGTATTTGACTTCCTGTGTATAGATACTTCAAGGTTGATATCAAAACTGATCATATTATGATCACTGTTATCAAGTGGCCCCAGTACCATAACGTCCCTCACCAGATCATGCACTCCACTAAGGACCAAGTCTAGAATTTTTCCTTTTCTCGTCGGCTCCTGCACCAGCTGCTCCATAAAGCTGTCCTTGATTTCATCAAGGAATTGTACCTCTCTAGCGTGTCCCGATGTTACATTTACCCAGTCTATATTTGGATAATTGAAGTCACCCATTATTATCACATTATCCATTTTGTTTGCGTCTCTGATTTCTTTTATCATTTCTGCATCTACCTGCTCATCCTGGCGAGGCGGACGGTAGTATTATTATTATTTGTAGCATTTGTATCCCACATTTTCCCACCTATTTGCAGGCTCAATGTGGCTTACATTTGCCGTAATGGCGGTTGCCATTTCCGGGTAACAGAATTACAATTGGTATTGCATTAAGGAGCATAAATATATGGTAACATTCATGGTGTATACATGCATGGTAACATATAACATATAAGGGACATAGTATATATGGAACAAATTGTGATATATATATATATACCATGTGATACATATATGGTAAAGAGTAGATTGTGGTAGTGCAAGAAGGTTCCTGAATAATACATATTTGGTAGAAATACATTCTGGTAGTGCAAGAAGATTCCTGAGTAATACATAGATGGTAAAGAATACACTATGGTAGTGCAAGAAGGTTCCTGAGTAGTAGGTTAGATTATAACAGATGTCCATCGTCTGTTGATAAATCCTATTCAGCATAAGGATAAAGAGGAAGTGTTTGGTCATTAACAGCAAAGAGGTCGAACAGTCAAGTGATAGAAGTTCGCATTTGTATATATCGTGTATCATGTTAATATTTAGTATTTAAGCTGGATGTTTGTGGTAGGCCTTCTTGAAGAGATCTGTTTTCAGAAGTCTTCGGAAGATGGTTAGGTCTGGCGTTGTTTTTACTGCCTTCGGTAGTGCGTTCCATAACTGCGTGCAGATGTATGAGAAGTTGGACGCATATATGGATTTGTATTTCATCCCTTTACAGTTAGGGTAGTAGAGATTGAGGAATGTGCGTGATGATCTTTTTGCGTTCCTAGTAGGCAGGTCTATAAGGTCTGACATGTAGTTTGGGGCTTCTCCGTTGATGATTTTGTGTACCAGGGTGCAGACTTTGAACGCAATTCGTTCTTTTAGTGGGAGCCAGTGTAGTTTTTCTCTTAGGGGTTTGGCGCTTTCATATTTCATTTTCCCGAATATGAGTCTGGCTGCTGTGTTTTGGGCAGTTTGCAGCTTGTTGATGATGTGTTCTTTGCATCCAGCATAAATGGCATTACAGTAGTTTAGATGACTTAGTACCTATCACCGTCCTTTTCCCTTTTATACATGCCCAAAGTTGAGCATGGACCTCAGCTATACAAGCTATTCTATAAAGAGCACAATCCTGGAAAGCCCATTATAGAATACCGTTCAGCGCCAATTTCTTTTGTCAGTGAATTTTGATCGCCATTTATAGAATTTTCCCCAAAGTGTGCGAGATGTTGGAGTTGGAAGTGAATGAAGTTCCTTCAAGGAAACTTTCTAATGTTTCCTCAATAAAGTGTTATGATCAATGTTGCCATCAATTTACCTTATTATTATGGACAATTTATCTTTTGCTTTTTATTTTTCATATCAATGTGATTGTCGTTGTATTATATTGTAAGCCACATTGAGCCTGCAAATAGGTGGGAAGATGTGGGATATAAATGCAGCAAATAAATAAATAAATATCTTATGGGGCTCATTTTTGAAACAGAAAAACATTCAAAAAGTGGCGAATGGATGCTGTTCTTGCAAAAATGTCCAAATTGTTATTTTTCAACACCTTTTAAAGGTGCTTTTCTATGCCGTTCATCTGCAATGTATCCAAATCACCAGGGGGCATGTTGGCAGATTTGGGCATTCGCACAATTTGGACGTTTTTCTGCCATAACAGAACAAAGTAAAAACGTCCAGGGCTAAAAGTTGGACATTTTGGTCTGGACCTGTTTCAATTACAACTAAGTCCTAAAAAGGTGACCTAAATGACCAGATGACCACTGGAGGGATAAAGGCATGATTCCCCTTACTCCCCCAGTGGTCACTAACCCCCTCCCACCGACCCCCCAAAGATGTGAAAGACATACCAGCCTCTATGACAGCTTCAGATGTTATGGCCAGGCATATTAGAGCAGCAAGCAGGTCCCTGGAGTAGCCAAGTGATTGCTGCAAGATCCAGGCCAATATCCCACTACATTTGTAGTGGAAAGCATGAGACGTCTAAAACTACTACTACTACTAATAGCATTTATATAGCGCTACCAGATGCACGCAGCGCTGAACACTTGACATAAAGAGACAGTCCCTGCTCAAAGAGCTTACAATCTAGGTAAAACAGACAGACAAGACATTACAGGCAAGGGAATTACAGGGTAGAGAGGAACATGGAGGAGGAGGGCAAATGAATAGCGGTTAGGAGACAAAGGCAGTAGTGAAAAGGTGAGCTTTCAGCATAGATTTAAAAACAGGTAAAGAAGGAGCTAGACGTATGGGTTCGGGAAGACAGTTCCAGGCATAAGGTGCCGCAATACAAAAGGAACGAAGTCTGGAGTTAGCGGTGGAGGAGAAGGGGGACAACAAGAGAGATTTGTTCAGAGAGCGGAGTTCACGGGCAGGAATGTAGGGAGAGATGAGAGAGGAGAGGTAGTGAGGGCTCATAGAGTGGATGCATTTAAAGGTCAGCAAGAGGAGTTTGAACTGTATACGGAAGCAGACAGGGAGCCAATGAAGTGACTACCCGAGACCTACTGTACCCATGTATAGGTGACATCTGCCTCCATAAGGGCAATTGTATTGGTGTACACTTGGGTACAGTAGGTTTTTGCTAGGTTTTGGAGGGCTCCCCATACAATGATACTTGTACCTGGCACCTTTTATGTGATATCCACTGCAGGACCCTCTAGGGTGGTCCACTGCTCTGCTGGGATGTCTGTGTAGCCAGGCTACTAAGAATGCTGCCCCCCCCCCCCCTGTATGTCCCAATGGCTTGTTTTTCTGTGTTTTTCCCTTGAACATTTTTTTTTTTTTTTTACGAAAATGGTCACGGAAGAAAAATGTATTGAGCACAAAAAAATCTAGCATTTTTTGAATTAAAAAAATAGACTTTTTCAGGTTTGAAAATAGCCCTGTTCGCCACTTGATTTTTGGGCATTTTCTGCAAAAGTCAAAAGTCGGATTTAGACGTCATATTGAAAATGCCTCTCCACACATACTTGTTAAATACTGCAGCACCCATTAAAGGAACTTTTTATGTTATAGCCATTCTGGTCTCCAGTGCTCTCTTTGCTTCTGATATTTTATACATCTAACTGTTTATCATTACAGATATAAGCTCACTAACTAGCAGGAACCCTTTACATTTTATGTGCTCCGGTTTAAGAGTTAAGTCATTTTGGCCACAGATCCTACAAATTGAATATGCACCCAGGGATGTGCTGGTAAATTTTTAACAACAGGCTCTTTCTCCAGACTTAGCCAGCTCTGCAGTTGGAAGGGCCAGGGGTGGCCGTGTGGGGGGGGGGGGGGGGGGGGGAGCAACACTTGCCTGTCTCTCCTCCCTCCCTTCATGCGGGCACGCTAGGCATACCTTTTCTGGCAACCAATAAATGGACTGCCACCACTCCCAACGTCTTGCTCTGAGCAGCATGCTGAAACTTCTTACACATGCTGGAGAAGTCCCAGCCTGCTGCTCAGAGCTGGAAACAAGTAGCTGGGAGCAGCAGCAGTCTATGTACTTGGCTGGCAGGGCTCAGCATCCCCACCAGCAAAGTAAAAGAGAATTCAGCAGGGGGCCCAAGCCCACATTTTGGGAGCCAGTTGTTAAAGTAGCCATGGAGGGCCCTACTTTAACAACCGGCTCCCAAAATTCTTAAAAACTTAACAACCGGCTCTTGCGAGCCTGCTCCAGCACACCACTGTATGTACCCACCTCTGAGGTGACCCTGACTACTGAGGAGGCCACTACATCTACATCCTTAGTCATATCTCCAAGAATTTCTAATCCATACTGGCTCTTCCCCATGAAACCATGTTCATCTATATGATCATTAATTTTGTTCTTACTAGTCTCCACCATTTTATGTGGCACTGATGTCAGACTCCCCAGTCTATAGTTACTTGGATCACCCCTAGAATATTTTTCAAAAATATTTGGGAGATTAGATTGTATCAGCTTGGGAGAAATGTGCATCTCTTTTTGTGTTTTCTGTGATACAGGAGGAAATGCACCATAGTTTCTTTTTCCAGTATTGTTTTGCTTATACAGTCTGGCTTTCTCTAGTAGGTAAGGGTCCGCCTTCTGCATGTGTGACAGAGGTGACGTAATGATTCTGCTAACACGTGCCGTGTCTGTTTAGGAATTTCTAGCTTGTTCTAGTTTCTACAACAGTAGATGTACTAATGCTTTAAGACCTGGTATAATTTTAACAAGGCAGTCTTTTCATAGTTAGGAGTATTGCAGTTCAAGTCCTAGGAGTAGGGCTGTTATGATCATTTTACTATGTAGGTATAAAATGTCACTTTCAGAGCTGTGTGTTTTTTCACAAAGTGTCTCGCAGTGGAAGAAGACTATCCTGCTTATAATCGAACGAGAAAAACGCCCAAGTTCCGACCTAAATCGGGAGATGGACGTTTATCTCACAAAAACGAATAAAGTGGTATAATCGAAAGCCGATTTTTGGACGTTTTCAACTGCACTCCGTCGTGGATGCGTACAAAGTTGATGGGGGCGTGTCAGAGGTGTGGTGAAGGCGGAACTGGGGCGTGGTTATCTGCCGAACAAAGATGGGCGCATTTCACCGATAATGGGAAACAAGTATGCATTTTTAGCTAGAATTTAGGACACTTTTCCTGGACCCTGTTTTTTCACGAATAAGGCCCCAAAAAGTGCCCTAAATGACCAGATGACCACTGGAGGGAATCGGGGATGACCTCCCCTGACTCCCCAGTGGTCACTAACCCCCTCCCACCACAAAAAAATGATGTTTCACAACTTTTTATTTTCACCCTCAAATGTCATACCCAGCTCCCTGGTCACTGGAGGAGTTGTTAGGGGGTGCAGTGGACTTCAGGCAGGTGGACCCAGGCCCATCCCCCCTACCTGTTACAATTGTGCTGCTTAATGCTTATTAGTCGTCCAACCCCCCAAACCCACTGTACCCACATGTAGGTGCCCCCCTTCACCCCTTAGGGCTATAGTAATGGTGTAGACTTGTGGGCAGTGGGTTTTGAGGGGGATTTGGGGGGCTCAACACACAAGGGAAGGGTGCTATGCACCTGGGAGCTCTTTTACCTGTTTTTTTGGTTTTGTAAAAGTGCCCCCTAGGGTGCCCGGTTGATGTCCTGGCATGTGAGGGGGACCAGTGCACTACGAATCCTGGCCCCTCCCACGAATAAATGTCTTGGATTTATTCGTTTTTGAGCTGGGCGCTTTCATTTTCCATTATCGCCGAAAAACAAAAACGCCCAGCTCACACATTGTTGAATAAAACATGGGCGTCTATTTTTTCCCAAAAAACGGTTCGGTCCACCCCTTCACGGACCCGTTCTCGGAGATAAACGCCCATGGAGATAGGCGTTTTCGTTCAATTATGCCCCTCCATGTTACTGTTGAAGAGGTGACCATACAATCTGAATAATTTTTTTGGCATAGAGAGTGGTAAAGTTATAGTTCTTAGTTCCATATATGGGGGAATGTGGAATGTGCCCTAGTTTTACAATGAGATATTTAGCTCTATTCTTGATGGAATATTGAGTATGCGAAGGTTTTATATTGAAATTCTTAATTCCATTCTTGAGGGACTTTGGGGTGTGCACATGTTTTATACTGCTACTACTACTACTACTACTATTTAGCATTTCTATAGCGCTACAAGGCATACGCAGCGCTGCACAAACATAGAAGAAAGACAGTCCCTGCTCAAAGAGCTATGTAATAAAAGTGAGCCAAGTATAGGACAATCAAGCCATTGTGACATCACTGATGAGGTTGGCTCTTATTGGTGGCCTGAGGCATTATGACATCACAATATCACCTCTGATTACAAGAGACTACTACTACTACTATTTAGAATTTCTATAGCGCTACAAGGCATACGCAGCGCTGCACAAACATAGAAGAAAGACAGTCCCTGCTCAAAGAGCTTACAATCTAATAGACAAAAAATAAATAAAGTAAGCAAATCAAATCAATTAATGTGAACGGGAAGGAAGAGAGGAGGGTAGGTCGAGGCGAGTGGTTACAAGTGGTTACGAGTCAAAAGCAATGTTAAAGAGGTGGGCTTTCAGTCTAGATTTAAAGGTGGCCAAGGATGGGGCAAGACGTAGGGGCTCAGGAAGTTTATTCCAGGCGTAGGGTGCAGCGAGACAGAAGGCGCAAAGTCTACTACTATTGGAGATTCTAGATGGAATGTTGCTACTATTGAGATTCTGAGATTCTACATGGAAAGTTGCTACTACTACTACTACTATTTAGCATTTCTATAGCGCTACAAGGCATACGCAGCGCTGCACAAACATAGAAGAAAGACAGTCCCTGCTCAAAGAGCTTACAATCTAATAGACAAAAAATAAATAAAGTAAGCAAATCAAATCAATTAATGTGAACGGGAAGGAAGAGAGGAGGGTAGGTGGAGGCGAGTGGTTACAAGTGGTTACGAGTCAAAAGCAATGTTAAAGAGGTGGGCTTTCAGTCTAGATTTAAAGGTGGCCAAGGATGGGGCAAGACGTAGGGGCTCAGGAAGTTTATTCCAGGCGTAGGGTGCAGTGAGACAGAAGGCGCAAAGTCTACTACTATTGGAGATTCTAGATGGAATGTTGCTACTATTGAGATTCTGAGATTCTACATGGAATGTTGCTACTACTACTATTTAGCATTTCTATAGCGCTACAAGGCATATGCAGCGCTGCACAAACATAGAAGAAAGACAGTCCCTGCTCAAAGAGCTATGTAATAAAAGTGAGCCAAGTATAGGACAATCAAGCCATTGTGACATCACTGATGAGGTTGGCTCTTATTGGTGGCCTGAGGCATTATGACATCACAATATTAGGTCTGGTTACAAGAGACTACTACTACTACTATTTAGCATTTCTATAGCGCTACAAGGCATACGCAGCGCTGCACAAACATAGAAGAAAGACAGTCCCTGCTCAAAGAGCTATGTAATAAAAGTGAGCCAAGTATAGGACAATCAAGCCATTGTGACATCACTGATGAGGTTGGCTCTTATTGGTGGCCTGAGGCATTATGACATCACACTATTAGCTCTGGTTACAAGAGACTACTACTACTACTATTTAGCATTTCTATAGCGCTACAAGGCGTACGCAGCGCTGCACAAACATAGAAGAAAGACAGTCCCTGCTCAAAGAGCTATGTAATAAAAGTGAGCCAAGTATAGGACAATCAAGCCATTGTGACATCACTGATGAGGTTGGCTCTTATTGGTGGCCTGAGGCATTATGACATCACAATATCACCTCTGATTACAAGAGACTACTACTACTACTATTTAGAATTTCTATAGCGCTACAAGGCATACGCAGCGCTGCACAAACATAGAAGAAAGACAGTCCCTGCTCAAAGAGCTTACAATCTAATAGACAAAAAATAAATAAAGTAAGCAAATCAAATCAATTAATGTGAACGGGAAGGAAGAGAGGAGGGTAGGTGGAGGCGAGTGGTTACAAGTGGTTACGAGTCAAAAGCAATGTTAAAGAGGTGGGCTTTCAGTCTAGATTTAAAGGTGGCCAAGGATGGGGCAAGACGTAGGGGCTCAGGAAGTTTATTCCAGGCGTAGGGTGCAGCGAGACAGAAGGCGCAAAGTCTACTACTATTGGAGATTCTAGATGGAATGTTGCTACTATTGAGATTCTGAGATTCTACATGGAAAGTTGCTACTACTACTATTTAGCATTTCTATAGCGCTACAAGGCGTACGCAGCGCTGCACAAACATAGAAGAAAGACAGTCCCTGCTCAAAGAGCTTACAATCTAATAGACAAAAAATAAATAAAGTAAGCAAATCAAATCAATTAATGTGAACGGGAAGGAAGAGAGGAGGGTAGGTGGAGGCGAGTGGTTACAAGTGGTTACGAGTCAAAAGCAATGTTAAAGAGGTGGGCTTTCAGTCTAGATTTAAAGGTGGCCAAGGATGGGGCAAGACGTAGGGGCTCAGGAAGTTTATTCCAGGCGTAGGGTGCAGCGAGACAGAAGGCGCGAAGTCTGGAGTTGGCAGTAGTGGAGAAGGGAACAGATAAGAAGGATTTATCCACGGAGCGGAGTGCACGGGAAGGGGTGTAGGGAAGGACGAGTGTGGAGAGATACTGGGGAGCAGCAGAGTGAATGCATTTATAGGTTAGTAGAAGAAGTTTGAACAGGATGCGAAAATGGATAGGGAGCCAGTGAAGGGTCTTGAGGAGAGGGGTAGTATGAGTATGAGTAAAGCGACCCTGGCGGAAGATGAGACGGGCAGCAGGATTCTTAGCGCCATTGTTGAGGGAATAGAAACATACAAATATGATGGCAGATAAGGGCCAAATGGCCCGCCCAGTCTGCCCATCCTCTGTACCCACTAACTCCTCCATTTCCTAAGGGATCCCACATGCCTGTCCTATGCTTTCTTAAATTCTGACACAGTCCTTGTCTCCACGACCTCCACCGGGAGGCCATTCCACACATCCACCACCCTTTACATGAAAAAGGTATATTCCTAGATTCCTCCTAAGCCTATTTTCTCTTAACTTCATTCTATGCTACCTCATTCCAAAATTTTCCTTCATTTGAAAAAGGCTCACCTCCTGTACATTAATGCCACTGAGGTGTTTAAGTATTTCTATCATATCTCCTTTCTCCCGCCTCTCTTCCAGCATATACATGTTGAGGTTAATGAGCCTATCAATATATGTTTTATGACCGAGACTGCTTACCAATTTGGTAGCTGGTCTCTAGACAACTCCTTCCTGTTTATATCTTTCCGTAGGTGCGGTCTCCAGATTTGCACACAGTACTCTAAATGGGGCCTCACCAGAGACTTATATAAGGGCACTATCACCTCTTTTTTCCTGCTAGTCATCCCTCTCCTTATGCATCCAAGCGTCCTTCTGGTTTTAACCATAGCCTTTTCTATCCGTTAAGGTAATTCCTGCCTGTTCCAGTTTATTTGCTGCAGCCTGTTCCAGTCTGCCTGATCCAGCTTCTCCCTGCCTGTTCCAGTCCGCCTGATCCAGCTTGTTCCAGCCCGTCCATTCCAGCTTGTCCCTGAGTACTCCAATCACCTGCTAGCCAATCAACCAACCCAAATTTGCTAGAACTAAATTCTGTTGCCATATCTCTAAGTTCTTTGTTTACAGGGTCCCAGTTGTAGAGACTGCTCCCTAGGTACACCGCGCATAGTGCACCTTATATTTTATATACTGCTGCTTTAGAAATTGCTGCAGTGTCTTAAATGCTGACATGACCCCAGCAAAACACTCCTAACTATCCACTGTCTCACCCTACCTGTACACACATACACAATCTGCCTTAAATGCGGATATGAACCCCAGCAAAATACTCTTAATCATCTACTGTCTCACCCTAACCTTACACATATATACAACCTTCGATACAGATAACAATAACCACACAACTCACAAATCATACATTACTCACATACGCAGAATGCCCGCCCAAATAAGCAACAAAGACCACGATAAGCTTAAAGCCCATGGACACCAACAAAAAATATCAAAAGAAGACCCCAAACCAGCTAACCAAGACAACAGACAATTGATAAAAATCACCACAAACCCGAACCCAAGAAAAAAAACACCAATTAATACAAATAGGATACACTAACGCCAGATCTATAATCAGAAAAACCACATCGATAACCGACTGGATAACAGCAGATCACCTTGACCTTCTTCTCATCAATGAAACTTGGATACATGACTCTAAAGACCCAATAATCCTAGAGCTCCCTGGGCTCCCTGATCTCATCTCATGGCTTCCAGTATCATCTCTATGCTGATGACACCCAGCTGTATAGCTCCACACCTGATATCACCGCAGAGACCCAGGCAAAGGTATCGGCCTGCTTATCCGACATTGCTGCCTGGATGTCCAACCGCCACCTGAAACTGAACATGTCCAAGACCGAACTCATCGTCTTTCCACCAAAACCCACTTCTCCTCTTCCCCCACTTTCTATCTCAGTTGATAACACCCTCATCCTCCCCGTCTCATCTGCCCGCAACCTCGGAGTCATCTTCGACTCCTCCCTCTCCTTCTCTGCGCATATCCAGCAGATAGCCAAGACCTGTCGCTTCTTCCTCTTTAACATCAGCAAAATTCGCCCTCTCCTCTCTGAACACACCACCCCGAACTCTCGTCCACGCTCTCATTACCTCTCGCCTTGACTACTGCAACTTACTCCTCACCGGCCTCCCACTTAGCCATCTATCCCCCCTTCAATCTGTTCAGAACTCTGCCGCACGTCTTATATTCCGCCAGAACCGTTATACTCATATCACCCCCCTCCTCAGGTCACTTCACTGGCTTCCGATCAGATACCGCATTCAGTTCAAGCTCCTCCTTCTTACCTACAAATGCACTCAGTCTGCTGCCCCTCGCTACCTCTCTACCTGCATCTCCCCTTACGTTCCCGCCCGAAACCTCCGCTCACAAGACAAATCCCTCCTCTCAGTGCCCTTCTCCACCACCGCCAACTCCAGGCTCCGCTCATTCTGCCTCGCCTCACCCTATGCTTGGAACAACCTTCCTGAGCCCTTACGCCAAGCCCCCTCCCTACCCATATTCAAGTCTTTGCTGAAAGCCCACCTCTTCAGTGCTGCTTTCGGCACCTAACTCTTACCTTTCAGGAAATCCAGACTGCCCAATTTGATGGCCCCTATCGGACTGACTGTTCATTTGTCCTTTAGATTGTAAGCTCTTTGAGCAGGGATTGTCTTTCTATGTTAAATTGTACAGCGCTGCGTAACCCTAGCAGCGCTTTAGAAATGTCAAGTAGTAGTAGTAGTAGTAGCTTTGTCCACCAGGATACAAAATCACTCATTGGACGAGGGAAGGAAAAAGAGGCGGAAGGATAGCTATAATCTATGAATCCCAATTTACAATTACAACTACAGCCGAATCGATCCTCCCTCAACTCGAAATAGCCTCAGCCAGAGTTACACACCCGAACTTGCATGATCAACTAAATATAATCCTATTTTACAGACCCCCGGCTAAGTGGCAAGAAGCACGGATACACTTCATGGACTTCATATCCAATACTTGTCTATCATCCCAGAATATCATTATAGCAGGAGACATTAACCTCCATCTTGAAGACACCAACTCAAACAGCATACACGAATGCAAGGAATTCCTCCAACTTTGGGAGTTCCACTGGCCTAATATGCAGCCCACCCACAAATATGGTCACACGCTGGACATCATAACTCACAAATTTTCATCAGACGCGAACCTCACAATCAAGGACACGAAATGGACAATCACACCATGGTCAGATCACTATAAAGCAAATACTTCCCTCCTCTGGAAAACAAAAGAGAAACAACAAAAACAGGAAAAAAGAACCTACACAACGAGAGGCAAAATAGACCCTTTAACATTTTGGCAACAAATATATACCGCCGAATGGACAACAACCACAGAATCACCCCAATTCTTACAAGAATGGAATAATAGATGCAGAACAGTCCTAGACAATATAGCCCCGCTCCAAACCAGAACCTCGCACAGGATCAGCTCAATCCCATGGTTCAACGAAGAGCTGAAAGAACTAAAAACACAGGTCAGAAGACTAGAAAGAGCATGGAGCAAAAAAAAAAGATGAACACACACTTAAAGAATGGAAACAGTTACAAAGAAAATACAAATACAGCATCAGACATACCAAAAGAACGTATTACAAAACCATAATAGGACCAGATTACAAGGACACACACAAACTCTTTTCACTTGTAAACAATCTCCTAAACACCACACGGGTCACCTCGAACAACACAGACACCCCATCGGCAGCCGACCTAGCGAAGTATTTCAATGAAAAAATCACAAAGCTCCGACGCATGATACCAAGTAACACCATTGAATATTCAAGCATCCTTGAATGCTTAGACCCAATACCTGGGGAATACCCAGCTGATTATCATGGACCAACTTTGCCTTAATTTTAGTAGATGAACTCACACACTGGCTCAATAAATACGCCAAATCTCAGTGCAAACTCGACATTTGCCCTACCAGCCTAATAAGAGCTGCACCCAAACAATTTAAAAAAGACCTCATGAACCAAGTAAACTATAGACTCCTACATGGTCTCTTCCCCACGGAAAATGGAAACATACTACTCACTCCGTTGCCAAAAGATGCCAAGAAAAGCACAATGGACTTAACCAACTACCGACCAGTCGCCTCTATCCCACTCACTACAAAATTGATGGAAGGCATAGTGACGAAGCAGCTCACGGATTATCTGACCAAACACTCAATGCTACACGAGTCACAGTCAGGATTCCGATCAAATCATAGCACCGAAACCGTACTAATATCTGCAATGAACTCTTTCAAAAAAACAATTGCAACCGGCAAGAACATACTCATATTACAATTCGACATGTCTAGTGCCTTCGACATGGTGGATCATGGAATACTATTACACATACTAGAATACTTCGGAATCGGAGGCCCAGTTCTCAAATGGTTTAAAGGATTCCTCACCACTAGATCCTACCAAGTTATAACAAACACTGCCAGATCACTGCCTTGGACACCGGAATGTGGAGTCCCTCAAGGATCCCCCCTTTCACCCACAATCTTTAACCTAATGATGATACCACTAGCCAAACTCTTGGCCAATCAAAACCTTAACCCCTACATATATGCCGATGACGTCACAATCTACATCCCGTTTAAGAATGACTTAAACGAAATAACCAGCGAGATCAACCAGAGCTTCCAGATCATGCACTCATGGGCAGACTCATTCCGGTTAAAACTCAATGCAGAAAAAACCCAATGCCTAGTTCTCACCTCCTAATACAATACAAACAACTACTCCACTATAACCACACCTTACTGCACACTTCCTATCTCAGAAAACCTGAAAATTCTTGGAGTCACCATTGATCGAAACCTCACACTCGATACCCACGTGAAGAACACAACGAAAAAAATGTTCCAATCGATGTGGAAACTCAAAAGAATTAAACCTTTTTTCCCAAGAAACGTCTCTCTCCTCTCTCCTTCCCCTCATTCCCTTTCCTCCTTTCCTGAAGTTACTATTGAGGAAACTACACTTCTCCTTTCTTCCTCAAAATGTACCACCTGTTCCTCTGATCCCATTCCCACCCACCTTCTTAATGCCATCTCTCCTACTCTTATTCCTTTTATCTGTCACATTCTCAACCTCTCACTTTCCACTGCGACTGTCCCTGCTGCCTTTAAACATGCTGTGGTCACACCTTTCCTTAAGAAGCCTTCACTTGACCCTACTTGTCCCTCTAATTACCGACCCATCTCCCTCCTTCCTTTTCTCTCCAAATTACTTGAGCGTGCTGTTCACCGCCGCTGCCTTGATTTTCTCTCCTCACATGCTATTCTTGACCCATTACAATCTGGTTTTCGCCCTCTCCACTCAACCGAAACTGCGCTTACTAAAGTCTCCAATGACCTATTACTGGCTAAATCCAGAGGTCAATATTCCATCCTCATTCTTCTTGATCTTTCCGCTGCTTTTGACACTGTCGATCACAGCATACTTCTCGATACCCTGTCCTCACTTGGATTCCAGGGCTCTGTCCTTTCCTGGTTCTCTTCCTACCTCTCCCTCCGCACCTTTAGTGTTCACTCTGGTGGATCCTCTTCTACTTCTATCCCTGTGCCTGTCGGCGTACCTCAGGGTTCTGTTCTTGGTCCCCTCCTCTTTTCTATCTACACTTCTTCCCTTGGTTCATTAATCTCATCCCATGGCTTTTCCTACCACCTCTATGCTGATGACTCCCAAATCTACCTTTCTACCCCTGATATCTCACCTTGCATCCAAACCAAAGTTTCAGCGTGCTTGTCTGACATTGCTGCCTGGATGTCTCAACGCCACCTGAAATTAAATATGACCAAAACCGAGCTTCTCATTTTCCCCCCCAAACCCACCTCCCCGCTCCCCCCGTTTTCTATTTCTGTTGATGGCTCTCTCATTCTCCCTGTCTCCTCAGCTCGAAACCTTGGGGTCATCTTTGACTCTTCTCTCTCCTTCTCTGCTCATATCCAGCAGACCGCCAAGACCTGTCGTTTCTTTCTTTACAACATCCGTAAAATCCGCCCCTTTCTTTCCGAGCACTCTACCAAAACCCTCATCCACACCCTTGTCACCTCTCGTTTAGACTACTGCAATCTGCTTCTTGCTGGCCTCCCACTTAGTCACCTCTCCCCTCGCCAGTCAGTTCAAAACTCTGCTGCACGTCTCATCTTCCGCCAGGGTCGCTTTACTCATACTACCCCTCTCCTCAAGACCCTTCACTGGCTCCCTATCCGTTTTCGCATCCTGTTCAAACTTCTTCTACTAACCTATAAATGTACTCACTCTGCTGCTCCCCAGTATCTCTCCACACTCGTCCTTCCCTACACCCCTTCCCGTGCACTCCGCTCCATGGATAAATCCTTCTTATCTGTTCCCTTCTCCACTACTGCCAACTCCAGACTTCGCGCCTTCTGTCTCACTGCACCCTACGCCTGGAATAAACTTCCTGAGCCCCTACGTCTTGCCCCATCCTTGGCCACCTTTAAATCTAGACTGAAAACCCACCTCTTTAACATTGCTTTTGACTCGTAACCACTTGTAACCACTCGCCTCCACCTACCCTCCTCTCTTCCTTCCTGTTCACATTAATTGATTTGATTTGCTTACTTTATTTATTTTTTGTCTATTAGATTGTAAGCTCTTTGAGCAGGGACTGTCTTTCTTCTATGTTTGTACAGCGCTGCGTATGCCTTGTAGCGCTATAGAAATGCTAAATAGTAGTAGTAGTAGTAGTCGCACCCTGGTACAGTCACTAGTAATAAGCCACTTGGACTACTGCAAAGCTCCGTACGCAGGCTGTAAGGAATAGACCATCAAAAGACTCCAGACAACCCAAAACACAGCAGCCAGACTCATCTTTGGAAAACCTAAATACGAAAGTGCGAAGCCCCTAAGAGAGAAACTACATTGGCTTCCGCTCAAGGAACGTATTGAGTTCAAGATCTGCACAACCGTGCACAAGATCATTCACGCAGACGCCCCACTCTATATGCTAAACCTAGTGGACCTACCGCCCAGAAACGCCAAAAGATCGGCCCGCAAATTCCTCAATCTGAATTTTCCCAGCTGTAAAGGAGTGAAATACAAACAGGCTTATGCTACGACCTTTGCATACAAAAGCACACAGTCTTGGAATGCGTTACCCAAGGCCCTGAAAACCATGAACAATCTAACCAGCTTCCGCAAAGCTCTGAAAACTCACCTCTTTAACAAAGCTTACAAAAGTCACCCTCAGTGATACAAATCATCCCAAACCACCCAAACACTCCTAAACCACTTCTCACACAACCGATCCAACATCCACCCATCTAAATTCCTCTTTCACCTCAGCTTATGATCAACTGTATTTAAATCATGTACCGACTTTATCATAACCTTACTCTGTAAGCCACATTGAGCCTGCAAAAAGGTGGGATAATGTGGGGTACAAATGCAATAAATAAATAAATAAAATCAGACATATTCACCCCCAGGTCCCGCTCTTCTTTCATACACAGAAGCACGTCACCCCCGATATGGTACCGTGCCCTTGGATTCTTGTAACCCAAGTGCATGACCCTGCATTTCTTAGCATTAAACATAGTTGCCAATTATCAGACCATTCTTTGCTAGATCCTTCTTCATGCCAGCCACACCTTCCAGGGTGTCCACCCAATTACAGAGATTGGTATCATCCGCAAGAGACAAACCTTACCAGACAGCCCTTCCGCAATATCACTCACAAAGATGTTAAAAAGACCCGGCCTGAGGACTGACTCCTGTGGTACATCACTAATAAAATCCCTTTCCTCTGAACAAGCTCCATTTACTCCTCCCATTTAACTAGTTTTTAACCCAGTCAGTCACTTCAGGTCCCATACAGAGGGCCTGTGCAGAACTGTGTCAAAGGCTTTGTTAAAATCCAAGTACACCACATCCAGCGCCCCTCCCACATCCAATTGTTTGATCACCCAGTCAAGGAAACCAATCAGATTTGTCTGACACGACCTATCTCTAGTGAAGCCATGCTGCCTCGGGTCCTGCAGGCCATTTGATTCGAGAAACTTCACAATCCTCTGCTTTAGAAGCATTTCCATTATTCACTACCAAGGTCAGACTGACCGGTCAATAATTCCCAACCTCCTGCTTACTTCCGCTCTTCTGCAGAGAGATCACATCTGCCCTTCTCCAGTCCTCCGGGACCACTCCAGACTCTAAGGAAGCATTGAAGAGGACTGACAATGGAGCCGCCAGAATATCTCCGAGTTCCTTGAGTACCCTCGGATGTATCCCATCAGGCCCCATCAATTTGTCTACTTTTAGTTTAGCTAGCTCCTCACGAACACAGTCTTCTGAAAATCAGTCTTGGTCTACCATACATCCATCTGCATTAGCATTTGTTTTCTGTGGTCCTACTCCAGGCCTTTCATCCATGAACACAAAGCAGAAGTAATTGTTAAGCAGTTCAGCTTTATCCTTATCAGCTTCTACATATTCCTCCCCCTCAGCTTTGAGCCTCACATTGCTATTGTGGTGCTTCCTCCTGTCACTTATATATCTGAAAAATGTCTTGCCCCCCCCCCCCCCAAATTTACCGTGTCGGCTATTTATTTTCTTCCATTTGTCTCCGCTTTCCCGACAGCTTTTCCTGCTTCTCTTAGCTGTATCTCTGCCTGTCTTCTTCTTTCTAAGTCCTCTTGTAACGTATGAAGGCTAATCTTCTTTCCCTTACCTTTTCAGCTATTACATTTGAGAACCAGAGCGGTCTTCTTTTCCTCTTAGTTTTATGTAGTTTTCTAACATATTACCGCCTTTAAGATGGCTCCTTTCAGTTTTGCTCACTGCTGTTCTGCTTCCTTCAGTTGTTCCCCTTCCTTCAGGTGTTCCCATCCAACTAACTCATCCTTGAGAAATTCCCCCATCTCGGCAAAGTTAGTTCTTTTGAAATCTAAGACCTTTGTTTTGATATTGAACCACACCATTCGGTGATCACTACATGTCAAATGATCTCCCACTGTAACATCAGAAACATTGTCTCCGCACTAGGTCTAGAATAGCTCTATCCCACATCAGTTCCATCACCCACTGTTGAAACAATTCTTGCTGTACAGAATCCACGATCCCCTTGCTTCTTCTAGATGACCCCACAACATGGACACTCCAATCGACATCTAGCATGTTAAAATCACCTATCAGTAGTACTTCCCCTTTCCTAGCTATCTTGTGGATGTCTTAAATTAAGTCCCTGTCTAATTCTTCTGACTATGAAGGTGACCTGTATATTACACCAATGTAAATATATTTTCCTTTTCCTCTTGCCAGTTTAACCCATAGCACTTCTTCCTTACCCCACATGTCCTGCAGTTCTGTCACTTTAAAAATGCCACTCCTCCACCTTTTTTTCCTACCCTGACCTTCCTGAGTACATTATAGCCAGGTATAACTATATCTCAGTCACGGTTCTCTGTGAACCATATCTCCATGACCGCCACTAAATCCAAGTTGGCTTCTATCATTGCAGCCTGTAGATCTAGACATTTGTTTCCCATACTACGGGCATTGGTATACAAGGCTCTCCCCTTTCTATAAGGGCATCTGGTGTCTTACCTTCCTGGCGGTTATTAATGACTTTGGGGTTTTTCTCACCCATCCCCAGCAAATTTAGTTTAAAGCCCTCTTTAGTACATTAGCAAGTCTGGTACTGAAGACACTTTGTCCCTTCCTTGATAGATGGACACCATCATCCCATGGTCCAGGAATGTGGAGTGTGTGCAGATTTTATTTTGAGATTCTTAGCTTCATTGTTGAGGGAATGTGGATTCTGCGCATGCTTTATATTGAGATTGCGTCCAATCCTGTAGACTTCATTTCCCCATAGAATATGTGGAATGATTTCATTTAATTTGTGTCATTGATATCCTGCCTATCAATACTCTCCTAAGTGGGTAACAATTAGCATTATCAATAACATGACATCAGTGGTCCCATGTATGTATAAAATGTACTTGTCTATTGGTCAGTATTATCTAGGATTCTAAATGCTACTATCTATTATAATGGTAATTTTACTAGGTGGTTCAAACTAGCTGGGAGGGAGGAGCCTCTTTAAGCATAGTAGTGAACCATATCTCCATGACCGCCACTAAATCCAAGTTGGCTTCTATCATTGCAGCCTGTAGATCTAGACATTTGTTTCCCATGTAGTCCCATAGGGGACTATGAGGGGCATAATCGAATGGGGCCGGCCATCTGTAAGGGCGGCTATCTCTGGGGACGGCCCCATAAAGTGGCATCCCCAACCGTATTATCGAAAAAGATGGCTGGCCATCTTTTGTTTTGATAATACAGTCGGGGCCGGCCAAATCTCAACATTTGGGCCGGCCTTAGAGATTGCCGGCGTTAGAGATGGCCACCATTGGTTTTCCCCGATAATGGCGGCCATCTGAAACCCGGCCAAATCCAAGGCACTAGGTCGTGGGAGGAGCCAGCATTTGTAGTGCACTGGTCCCCCTCACATGTCAGGACACCCTAGGGGGCACTGCAGTGGACTTCACAAATTGCTCCCAGGTGCATAGCTCCCTTACTTTGGTGCTGATTTGTGTCAGAAGATGGCTGGCCTTCTCCTTCGAAAATAAGCAAGTATGTGTGGAAACGTCACTCTGGTGTGCACCTCCCTTTTATTTAGCTTGTCCCCCCCCCCCCCAAATTGCTAAACCAGATATATCAGTCTACAGATGCCACTGGTGAGGGGAAAAAGGGGGAGCTGATATGAAAGACAGTAGAAGCAGTGCTGTCCCAGGGGAGTGGATGAGGGGAGGGGAATGCTGGATCTGAGGGAGGGGGGCGTCCACAAAAAATTTGCCCTGAAGGTGGTTAATATGGCCCTGAATGATAACTCTGGCTTTAGTACTGGTGGAGGAAGGGGCAGGGGACCCAGAAGCTGTATTTTTTAGGAGGGGAGGATCAGTAGTGTGGCAAAGGGTATGAAACATATGTTGTGTATTGCTGGAGAGCTCTGCTGATTGTAAGCAGAGAAACAGAATTCCCTTGCGGATACTCAACTGGATTTTGAGATGTGTACAACTTGTCTGTTAGCTTCTGACAATGACTCTGTATAAATCATCCAGCTAGGAAACAGTCCCCAGGGAATACACATCTGGAATACACCACACTGACCACAGGATGTCACCAAAGATAAACAAATCAGCTGAGGAGAAAAACCAGAGCTGCAGAAGATAAAAGTGTAGGGGAGGGGAAAGAGATGGAGAGGGAGAGGAAATATTCCAGGAAGGCCTGGAAGGAGAGAGTTGGAGGGAAAGAAATCAGCTGTGAATTTCATAGCAGAGATATGTGAATGCACTTGTTAGATGTTCGGGTGAAACTATTTCAGTAATTCTGAGATCTGTTACTGTATCCAGGGGCCCAGTGATGACGTTGGGACGGGAAGTTCATGAGGAAAATTGCATTTAGGAGTATATTTTCTACAAATTTAATCTGCTAACTTTGGGTTTACTTCCATTTTATGTCTTTGAGAAGAAGGCTTAGTAATAGTTGTGATTTTCGGCCCAGTAGCAGACTTCACCTGGAACCTTTTATTACTGAGCTGGAACTTTCTGGAACTTGCTTCTTCCCCCCATTTACCACTGGACTGGACGGTGGAATCCTCTGCTGACTCCTGAGCTGACACAATTTTTTTTTTTTGTTATCAATAGAAATCAAACAAAATAAAACATGGAAAAGAAAATAAGATGATACCTTTTTTATTGGACATAACTTAATACATTTCTTGATTAGCTTTCGAAGGTTGCCCTTCTTCCTCAGATCGGAAATAAGCAAATGTGCTAGCTGACAGTGTATATAAGTGAAAACATTCAAGCATTACTATGACAGTCTGACAGGGTGGGAGGAGGGGAGTGGGTAGGACTTTTTTTTTTTTTTTTAATTGCCATTGTTTAATCCATCCAGTGACCTTCCTGAGTTAACCAACAAAACCTTGCCTGTTAAAAATTAACCCTCAGACTAACAAAAGATCTTGCCAGTGTGTACCTTAATCAAAATGCTTTTACATTACAGGAAATATTAAATAAAAAAACATAATGCGACATGTTAGGGTAAAACTCGAGTCAACAATATGGTAAGACAACCTTCAAGAAAACGAAAGCAATATAGCTAAAGTTTAAAAAATTATTTTGAGTCCAACATTTATGTGAATTGGGATTTATCTTTACAGGAAAAAAATGAGAGGTTTACAACATAAACATGTTTGCCAGTTTAGCCAGTGATGTAGTGCTGCTGGGAGGGTCAGGGACAAGCAGACCACCCAATGGCTCAGTTTTGACCAGTGTTGCTAGTTTTGTTTGTAGCTGGTACAGTGAAAGCCAGCAGAGACAGATATACAGTGTTGCCTATGAGTTCATTATGCCCTAGTGCAGTCCTGTTTTGACCTGCCCTCATGATCCTTCTCCTCCTCACAGAACACTCTGGGATGGCAGCAGGAATTGAAGGTCATCTCCTGCTGCCATGAGGTCAGTCTTGTGGTAAAGGCTGTACAATCTTGCAGCTCTGATGAGGAGACTGGTTGTGCAGCAGCGATGATGTGCTATTAAATATTTCTTATGCTGCTGGTCCAGGATGTTTTTCTTATGCTGCTGGTCCAGGATAGAGAGGATTAAAAACTGTGCAACTGCAATCAGCCCTAGGGGGGCTGGGCATCTGGAGATACAGAGTGAGGGTGAGGAACAGTATCTAGAAGGAGAAGGTGAAATGGAGAAATATCCTTATAAAGGAGATGGGATGAAAAGTGGGAGCCTCATAGTAAACATAGTAAATGTGGAGGGGCATAATCGAACGAAAACATCTATCTCCATGGGTGTTTATCTCCGAGAATGGGTCCATGAAGGGGCGGACCGAAACGTATTTTCGAAAAAAATAGACATCCATGTTTTATTCGACAATTTGTGAGCTGGGCGTTTTTGCTTTTCAGCGACAATGGAAAATGAAAGTGCCCGGCTCAAAAACGAATAAATCCAAGGCATTTGTTCGTGGGAGGGGCCAGGATTCGTAGTGCACTGGTCCCCCTCACATGCCAGGACACAAACCGGGCACCCTAGGGGGCACTTTTACAAAAATAAAAAAAAAGGTAAAAGAGCTCCCAGGTGCATAGCACCCTTCTCTTTGTTGAGCCCCCCAAATCCCCCTCAAAACCCACCGCCCACAAGTCTACACCATTACTATAGCCCTAAGGGGTGAAGGGGGGCACCTACATGTGGGTACAGTGGGTTTGGGGGGGTTGGACGACTAAGCATTAAGCAGCACAATTGTAACAGGTAGGGGGGGATGGGCCTGGGTCCACCTGCCTGAAGTCCACTGCACCCCCTAACAACTGCTCCAGGGACCTGCATACTGCTGCCAGGGAGGTGGGTATGACATTTGAGGGTGAAAATAAAAAGTTGTGAAACATCATTTTTTTGTGGTGGGAGGGGGTTAGTGACCACTGGGGGAGTCAGGGGAGGTCATCCCCGATTCCCTCTGGGGGTAATCTGGTCATTTAGGGCACTTTTTGGGGCCTTATTCGTGAAAAAACAGGGTCCAGGAAAAGTGCCCTAAATTCTAGCTACAAACGCATACTTTTTTTCCATTATCGGCGAAAGGCGCCCATCTCTGTTCGGTTGATAACCATGCCCCAGTCCCGCCTTCACCACGCCTCCAACATGCCCCCGTCAACTTTGTACGCTTCCGTGATGTAGTGCAGTTGAAAACGTCCAAGTTCGGCTTTCGATTATACCGTGTTATTCGTTTTTGTGCGATAAACGTCCATCTCCCGATTTAGGTCGGAACTTGGGCGTTTTTCTCGTTCGATTATAAGCAGGATAGTAGATGACGGCAGAAAAAGACCTGCACGGTCCATCCAGTATGGCCAAGAAGATAAAATCATATGTGCTACTTTTTTATTTGTACTGTCCTCTTCAGTGCACAGACCATATAAGTCTGGCCAGCCCTATCCCTGCCTCCCACCACCGGCTCTGGCACAGACCGTATAAGTCTGCCCAGCACTAGTCCCGCCTCCCAACCACCAGCCCCAGCACTGACCATATAAGTCTGCCCAGCACTAGCCCCGCCTCCCAACCAGATCTGCCACCCATTCTAGACTAAGCTCCTGAGGATCCCTTCCTTATGCACAGGATTCCTTTATGTTTATCCCACGCATGTTTGAATTCCGTTACCGTTTTCATCTCCACCACCTCCCGCGGGAGGGCATTCCAAGCATCCACCACCCTCTCCGTGAAAAAATACTTCCTGACATTCTTCTTGAGTCTGCCCCCCTTCAATCTCATTTCATGCCCTCTCGTTCTACCGCCTTCCCATCTCCGGAAAAGGTTCGTTTGCGGATTAATACCTTTCAAATATTTGAACGTCTGTATCATATCACCCCTGTTTCTTCTTCCTCCAGGGTATACATGTTCAGGTCCGCAAGTCTCTCCTCATACGTCTTGTAACGCAAATCCCATACCATCCTCGTAGCTTTTCTTTGCACCGCTTCAATTCTTTTTACATCCTTAGCAAGATACGGCCTCCAAAACTGAACACAATACTCCAGGTGGGGCCTCACCAATGACTTGTACAGGGGCATCAACACCTCTTTTCTTCTGCTGGTCACACCTCTCTATACAGCCTAGTAACCTTCTAGCTACGGCCATCGCCTTGTCACACTGTTTCATCGCCTTCAGATCCTCAGATACTATCACCCCAAGATCCTTCTCCCCATCCGTACCTAGCAGACTCTCACTGCCTAACACATACGCCTCTCTTGGATTTCTACTCCCTAAGTGTATCACTTTGCATTTCTTCGCATTGAATTTTAATTGCCAAACCTTAGACCATTCTTCTAGCTTTTTCAGATCCTTTTTCATGTTTTCCACTCCCTCCGGGGTGCCCACTGTGTTACAAATCTTAGTATCATCCGCAAATAGGCAAACTTTACCTTCTAACCCTTCGGCAATGTCACTCACAAATATATTGAACAGAATTGGCCCCAGCACCGATCCCTGAGGCACTCCACTACTCACCTTTCCCTCCTCCAAGCGAACTCCATTCACCACCACCCTCTGGCGCCTGTCCGTCAACCAGTTCCTAATCCAGTTCACCACTTTGGGGAGGATATGAGAAGGAGGAACAGTGTTTCAACTGAGGGAGTGAGAAGGGGAAGATACTGTAGAGGGAGGAGTGAGAAAGGGAGAGGAGGAAGGAAGGAGAAGAAAAGTGGGGAAGAGGGTTTGGAGGCAGGAAGGTATGAAGAAAAGAGATAGAAAGGGATTGAGAAGGGAGAAGAGGGAAGAAAGGAAAGAAGAACATGAGAAGAGTGTTGAGTGAGTTATGTGTGAAAAGGGAAGGACCTGGAAAAAGGAGATGGGGGAATATCCTATTGAGGGAAGTAGAGTAAGAAAGAAAAAGACTCAGGAGGGAGGAGGTAAGAAGGGGGTGCAAAAGAGGCGAGGGAAGGAAAAAGGGAGTGAATGATTTAGATGAGGAAGAATTAACGGAGAAAGGCAGTGAGTGGAAAGGGGGGAAGACCAGAGGGAGGAAGGAGGGGAGAGACAGTAGAGGGAAAGTGTCTGGAATGAATGGGTATGAAGGGGGAAAGGGTCTGAATGGAGTGGGAAAGAAGGAGAAATAGTGTTTCTAATAAGTGGAAGTGAAGGGGGAAAAGCCTTGAGATGGAGAGAGGGAGGGAGTAAGAAAGGGGAAACATGTCTAGGGAGGGGAAGAAAATTATTTTGAAGGGTCTGAAGGGGCTACAAGGGGATTGGGAGGCTATGCAAATAGACTGTGGAAGGAGACTGTGTAAAGGGGACTGTGGAAGAGGTGTGAGAGTGTGGAACTGGGACTGTGGAGGGCTTGAAAGAGTGAGAATGGCAAGTTGGGTAGGGGGTAAGAGAAGTTGAATGGCACAGAAGGGGCTGGTGAGGGAAGGATTCAGAGGAAGATAGATGGGAGGTTGAGAGGTGAAGAATAAAAAGGGTGCAAATGGGAGACTAGAGAATCACTGAAAGATACAGAGGGATTAGAAGGCTGAGAGAAGAAAGAGAAAGAGGGGGCAATGGCAGTGCTGTAAAGGAGGTGAGAGTGGAAGATGGGAAGTTGGTAGGTAGGTAAGATATGAAAACAGGGAACCTGACGGCTCAACGGTGAGAGAAGAGAATAAGGCACAAAATCTAGCTATGAGTGGAAAAATAAAGAAGAGAAGAATGGTGCAAAAAAGGTAAGAATAGTCATAGTGAATCTAACCGAAGTATCCTGCTTCCAACAGTGGCCAATCCAGGCCACAAGTACCTTGCCGATTCCCAAAGAGTAGCAAGATTCCATGCTACCGATCCCAGGAATAAGTAGTGGCGTTCCCCATATGTATAGTTTGTTTTGTTTATTAAAACTTGATATACCACCTAATTGCCAAAAGAGGAGCAAAGTGGTTTACGATAAAAATTACAATAAAGCAAATTAATTTAAATGAAACAAACTCCATTTGCGGATAGGACAGTAGACTGCCTGTCATATAAGACCAAACTTACAATCCATACATACTGAAAGACTTGAGAGCTGCAGGGCCAAGGACCAAAGTGTGAAAAGAAACAAATTAGTCAAAAGCTTTCTGAAAGTAATGAGACTTCAAGAGAACAATTTCTGGAATGACATTTCAGATCTCAAGGTGTCTGGCAGGCAATTCTCAAGGTGTCTGGCAGGCAATTCCAGAGCGAAGGAACAAGGCAAGAGAAAGCTGAACATCAAGGATCAAATTGGAGGGGGGGGGGGGGGGGTTGCGCTATATGTTAAAGAGGGAAGTGAGTCTGGAATAAACTTCCTGAGCCCCTACGTCTTGCCCCATCCTTGGCCACCTTTAAATCTAGACTGAAAGCCCACCTCTTTAACATTGCTTTTGACTCGTAACCACTTGTAACCACTCGCCTCCACCTACCCTCCTCTCTTCCTTCCTGTTCACATTAATTGATTTGATTGGCTTACTTTATTTACTTTTTTGTCTATTAGATTGTAAGCTCTTTGAGCAGGGACTGTCTTTCTTCTATGTTTGTGCAGCGCTGCGTATGCCTTGTAGCGCTATAGAAATGCTAAATAGTAGTAGTAGTAGTAGTAGATAGCAGCGTGGAATCATTATGGATAGAAATTCCATCTGTGAAAGGAAGGATTATTCTTGTAGGGCTGTACTATCGTCTGCCATGACAGAATGAACAGACGGATGAAAAAATGTTTACAGAGATTAGGAAAGCTGGCAAATTGGGCAACACTATAATATTGAGTGATTTCAATTACCCTGATATTGATTTGTTACATAAGAGAGTGCCAGGGAGATAACATTTCTAGATGTAATTAACGACTGCTTCTTGGAGCAACTGATCCAGAAACTGACAAGAGGGGAGCCATTTTGGATCTGGTCCTTGGTGGTGTGCAGGGCATAGTGCGAGAGGTGGGGGTGTTAGGTCCCCTGGGAAACAGTGATCATAACATGATCATGTTGAACCCGAAAAGGAAATCTACTGTAGCTCCATTTAATTTTTGAAAGGGCGACTATAATAAAATGAGGAAATGGTTAAAAAGAAATTAAAATGATTGGCTGCAAAGCTTAGGACAACAAATCAGGTGTGGACATTATTCAAAACTACCATCTTAGAAGCCCAGTCCAGATGCATTCCATGTTATTTGCAAAGGTGAAAAGATGAGAAAATGTTAGCCAGCATGGTTAAAAGAGGCCATTACAGCCAAAAGATTGTCCTTCAAAGAATGGAAAAAGGACCCAAATGAAGAAAATAAGAAGCAACATAAGCACTGGCAAGTCAGGTGCAAAGCATTAATAAAGAAGGCTAAAAGAGAAACTTGCCACAGAGGCTACAACACACAGTAACAACTTTTTCAGGTACATCAGAAGCAGAAAGCCTTGGAGGGAATCCTTGGGACCATTATATCATGAAGGAGCAAAGGAGGTGCTCAGGGAGGACAAGGCCATAGCTGAGAAACTGAATTAATTCTTTGCTTCTGTCTTTACGGAAGAAGATGTAAGAGATCTGCCTATACTGGATGATGATGCAGAGGAACTCAAAGAAATCTCGGTGAACCTGGAAGACGTAATGAGCCAAATTGACAAATTAAAGAGTAGTAAATCACCTGGACCGGATGGTATACATCCAAGGGTACTCAATGAACTCAAGCATGAAATTGCTGATCTGCTGTTAGTAATATGTAACCTGTCATTAAAATCATCTGTATAACCTGAAGATTTGGAGGGCGGCCAATGTGACGCCGATTTTTTAAAAGGGTTCTAGGGGTGATCCGGGAAATTGTAGATCAGTAAGCCTGATGTCGGTGCCAGGCAAAATAGAGGAAACTATCGTAAAGAATAAAATTACAGAACATGTAAACAAACATGGTTTCATGGGACAGAGTCAGCATGGGTTCAGCCGAGGGAAGTCTTGTCTCACCAATTTGCTTCATTTCTTTGAAGGCGTGGATAAAGATGAGCCAGTTGATGTAGTGTATCTAGATTTTCATAAAGTTTTTGATAAAGTGAACAGAGTGCCACAGGGATCTGTACTGGGGCCAGTGCTGTTTAACATATTTATAAATGGTATAGAAATCGGAATGACATTTGAGGTGATTAAATTTGTAGATGATGCAAAACTATTCAAGATTATTAAAACATGTACGGACTGTGAAATATTGCAGGAAGACCATAGGAAACTGGATGACTGGGCATCCAAATGGCAGATGAAATTTAATGTGAATAAATGCAAGGTGAAGCACATTGGAAAGAATAATCCGAATCATAGTTACCTGATTCTAAGGTCCAACTTGGGGGTCAGCGCTCAAGAAAAAGGTCTGGGTGTCATTGTAGATAATATGCTGGAATCTTCTGCTCAGTGTGTGGTGGTGGCCAAAAAAGCAAACAGGATGCTAAGAATTGTTAGGAAAGGGATGGTGAATAAGACCGAAAATACTGTAATGCCTTTGTATCACTCCATGGTATTGCATCAGTTCTGGTCGCCATATCTCAAAAAAGATATAGCAGAATTAGAAAAGGTTCAAAGAAGAGCGACCAAAATGATAAAGGGAATGGAATTCCTCTAGTATGAGGAAAGGCTAAAATGGTTAGCTAGGGCTCTTCAGCTTGAAAAACAGACAGATGAGGGGAGATATGATTGAGGTATACAAAAACCTGATTGGTATAGAATGAATAGAAGTAAATTGATTTTTTACTCGTTCTGAAAGTACAAAGACTAGGGGAAGTTACATGGAAATACTGCTAAAATAAATAGGAGGAAATATTTTTTCATTCAACGAATAGTTAAGCTCTGGAAGTCTTTGCTGGAGGATGTGGTAACAGCGGTTAGTGTATCTGGGTTTAAAAAAGGTTTGGTCAAATTCCTGGAGGAAAAGTCCATAGTCTGCTATTGAGACAGACATGGGAAGCAACTGCTTACCCTGGGATATGTAGTATGGAGTGTTGCCATGATGTGGGTTTCTGCCAAGTACTTGTGACCTGGCTTGGCCACTGTTTGGAAAACAGGATACTGGGCTAAATGGACTGTCCCATTAAATCATGTTTGTCTTTATGATAGTTTTATTCATTATATTTTCCATCATTTTGCCCAGCATGGAAATCACAGCTACTGTTTAATATGTAATTTATCTTTACATAATAACATTGTAGATGATTGCAGATAAAGGCTTGTACGGTCCATCCAGTCTGCCCAGCAAGATAGATTCATAGCATAAAGTATAATATGATGCTACATATGTATACTTGATCTAGATTTCTCCTTCACATTTTCAGGGCACAGATCTTAGATGTCTGCCTGGCACTGCCCTTGTTCTCCAACTTTGAAATTGTCATCGAAGCCCCACTCCAGCCCATCCAAATCTGTCCAGCCACGATCAGGGCACAGACCATAGAAGTCTGCCTGACACTGGCTTTGTTTCCCAATTACTGGTGTTGCCATCTAATCACATCTAAGCTTGTTTGGTTCCATGCCTTCTATACAGGATTCCTTTGTGTTTATTCACACATTTTTGAATTCCATTACTATTTTCATCTCCACCACCTCCTGTGGGAGGTCATTCCAGGTATCTACCACTCTCTCCATGAAAAATTACTTCCTGACGTTATTCCTGAGTTGGTCCCCCTGAAACCTGAATTCATGTCCTCTAGTTCTACCACCTTCCCATTTCTGGAAAAGGCCTGTTTGGAGATTAAAACCCTTCAAATATTTATTTATTTTTTAATGTTATTTATTAGGATTTATTTACCGTCTTTTTGAAGGAATTCACTCAAGGCGGTGCACAGTAAGAATAGATCAAACGTGAGCAGTAGGCAATTAGAGCAGTAAAAATATTTGAACAACAATAAAAAAGTATGGCATGGTATACTACTTGCAATGACAACACAGTATGTACTAGAACATTATAATTGGTAGTGAGGGGTAAGGCAAAGTTGTAACATATAGATGAGTAAGAAAGTAGGAAGAATTAGAAAGAGACGGCTGAGGGGAGACATAGAGGGGCATAATTGAACGAAAACGCCTATCTCCATGGGCGTTTATCTCCAAGAACGGGTCCGTGAAGGGGCGGACCGAACCGTATTTTGGGAAAAAATAGACGCCCATGTTTTATTCAACAATGTGTGAGCTGGGCGTTTTTGTTTTTCAGCGATAATGAAAAATGAAAGCGCCCAGCTCAAAAACGAATAAATCCAAGGCATTTGTTCATGGGAGGGGCCAGGATTCGTAGTGCACTGGTCCCCCTCACATGCCAGGACATCAACCGGGCACCCTAGGGGGCACTTTTACAAAACCAAACAAAAAGGTAAAAGAGCTCCCAGGTGCATAGCACCCTTCCCTTGTGTGTTGAGCCCCCCAAATCCCCCTCCAAACCCACTGCCCACAAGTCTACACCATTACTATAGCCCTAAGGGGTGAAGGGGGGCACCTACATGAGGGTACAGTGGGTTTGGGGGGGTTGGACGACTAATAAGCATTAAGCAGTACAATTGTAACAGGTAGGGGGGATGGGCCTGGGTCCACCTGCCTGAAGTCCACTGCACCCCCTATCAACTCCTCCAGTGACCTGCATACTGCTGTCAGGGAGCTGGGTATGACATTTGAGGGTGAAAATAAAAAGTTGAGAAACTTCATTTTTTGTGGTGGGAGGGGGTTAGTGACCACTGGGGGAGTCAGGGGAGGTCATTCCCGATTCCCTCCAGTGGTCATCTGGTCATTTAGGGCACTTTTTGGGGCCTTATTCGTGAAAAAACAGGGTCCAGGAAAAGTGTCCTAAATTCTAGCTAAAAACGCATACTTTTTTCCCATTATCGGTGAAATGCGCCCATCTCTGTTCGGCAGATAACCACGCCCCAGTTCCGCCTTCGCCACACCTCTGACACGCCCCCATCAACTTTGTCCGCATCTGCGACGGATTGCAGTTGAAAACGTCCAAAAATCGGCTTTCGATTATACCGCTTTATTTGTTTTTGTGAGATAAACGTCCATCTCCCGATTTAGGTCGGAACTTGGGCGTTTTTCTCGTTCGATTATAAGCAGGATAGTAACATAGTAGATGACGGCAGAAAAAGACCTGCACGGTCCATCCAGTCTGCCCAAGAAGATAAATTCATATGTGCTACTTTTTTATTTGTACTGTCCTCTTCAGTGCACAAACCGTATAAGTCTGGCCAGCCCTATCCCCGCCTCCCAACCACCAACCCCGCCTCCCAACCACCAGCTCTGGCACAGACCGTATAAGTCTGCCCAGCACTATCCCTGCCACCCACCACCGGCTCTGGCACAGACCTTATAAATCTGCCCAGCACTATCCCCGCCTCCCAACCACCAGCCCGGCACAGACCGTATAAGTCTGCCCAGCACTAGTCCCGCCTCCCAACCACCAGCCCCAGCACAGACCCACACTAGCCCCGCCTCCCAACCACCTGCTCTGCCACCCATTCTAGGCTAAGCTCCTGAGGATCCCTTTCTTAGACATGATAGATGTGGTAGATGTGGATGTGAAGCGTCTGTTCATGCTTTCCAAAAATACTAGGACTAGGGGGCATGCGATGAAACTACAGTGTAGTAAATTTAAAACAAATCGGAGAAAATGTTTCTTCACCCAAAGCATAATTAAACTCTGGAATTTGTTGCCGGAGAACGTGGTGAAGGCGATTAGCTTTGCAGAGTTTAAAAAGGGGTTAGATGGTTTACTAAAGGACAAGTCCATAAACCACTACTAAATGGACTTGGGAAAAATCCACAATTCCAGGAATAACATGTATAGAATGTTTGTACGTTTGGGAAGCTTGCCAGGTGCCCTTGGCCTGGATTGGCCGCTGTCGTGGATAGGATGCTGGGCTTGATGGACCCTTGGTCTTTTCCCAGTGTGGCATTACTTACTTAAGGTGATTGATTTGAAGAAAGTTGCACGTGAGGTCAGAGAGATGGTTAAATATTATCTCAGCTAGGGTAGGAGTGGATAAACATGTCCCGCTGCAGTATGTGCAGCCGGAGTCAATCCTTGTGGGTGTGAGTGAGACTAACAAGTTAGTTACTTCTTCCATTAAAGGCTTGGTTGAAGAGCCAAGCTTTCACCTGCTTCCTGAAGTAAAGGTAGTCTTGTGTTAAGTGGAGCCTTTCAGGCAATGCATTCCAGAGTGTGGGGGCTACTCCGGAGAAGGCTCGCTTGCGGGTATCACATCGTGTAATGTCTTTTGGAGAGGGTGTAGTTAGTGAAAGTCCTTGGGAGGACCTTGTTGGAATAATGTATTGTGTTTTACATGCATTGTCTGTCAGCAATGTTTTCTCTGTGATTACTCTGTGACCTCTGATGTGAATTGCCTAGAGAGGTCACACCCATGCAACTTCCTGTGGGTGTGGTTAGGTATAGCACATGGAGCTCATGTTCTCTCCTAACTGAGGATCTATGGTGTGAGCATCCATTACCATCTAAGCACATGGAAAGAGCTGATAATCCAAATGTATAGTATTATGTTATATAAGCCTGTCTGAATATAATCTAACTACAAACTGTGAGTAAACAGATGTTTTGTTAATTCAACTTTAAAGTGACTCAGCAGTGAATTATTCTGGGGTGTATGTGAGAGAGATGAAGAAAAGAAATTAACATTTCTAAAGCTGAAGCTGTGTGTATAAAAATCTGCTAATTATTTACTACAAATAATCCAACAAAAGGGTTATGGGCCCAGCCCAGGAATTGAAAAAGGAAGAAGAGAAATATTACCAGGCAGTGAAAAGCCAAATTTTTCTCTTAAGTTTTAAAAGAAAGATTCAGTCTGTCTCTCTCTCTCCCCCCCCCCCCCCCCCACCACACCAAACAGAAAGCCATGGCTGAGGGAGGAAATTCACCATTTTTCCACTCTCTCAAGGTGCCTAAGTTAACTGAACATAATTATAAGCAATGGGAGCTAAGATTCAGATGTCTCCTTCAAGCAAAGAAATTAAGTATATGTTTAGACCAAAACAGAACAGCTGAAAATATGGCTGAATGGGACAATGCAAACTATTATGTGAAGTGCATGTTTTTTGAAGCTCTCTCAGAGAAACAAGCCATATTGGTGGAGGCAAAAGATACAGCAAAGGAAATTTTAGATAAACTGAGAACTATGTATGCAACTACATATGCAAAACAGCAACCAATTTGGTTGGCAGAGTTGAATGAAACCAAATTAAGGGATAAAAGTAAGTGTAATGATCACATTATGCATCTTATGTCTTCATTTCAAAAGCTAGAACTTTCTGGAATTCCCATGTGTGATGCATTGAAAAGAGCATTTCTTTTTACCTCACTATCAAAGAAGTTTGATGTTTTTAGGTCTGTGAATGAAGCCATTGAAGGGCAATCATTTGAACAGGCAGCATCAAAACTGAGGCAGGAATGCATAATTAATGATTCTGAGGAGATGTGTTCTCAAAGACAGTCAGAGAGAAATGAAACAAATTTCTTGGCAAAGAATAGAGGAAGGCGGAGCTATGGGAAAACTCCACCCAAGGGCAAGCTGATTTGCTACTCATGTGGAAAGGAGGGACATGTATCTAAATGGTGTAAGGAAACACAAAACACCCCCTCTAGCTCACCTAAGCCAATGGAACAAAAGAATTTTCCAAGAAGGAAATGTACAAAGGACAATGATAAACATAAGAGCTTTCTAATGGCAGAAAAATCTTTGACTATGGTAAATAATAATTCAAATGAAAGTACTTGGATTTTGGATTCGGGGAGCACATGCCATTTAACCAATTGTAAGGATTTCTTTCAGGAAATGTGTCCAGAAGAAGGTATTCTTAATACTGCAAACGCAGGGACTGCTAAGATCCAAGCAAAAGGCATTGGATTCTTAAAATGCAAAGTGTCTAATGAAGTTAAAGAAATTCCTGTAAGTGATGTCTTGTATATTCCCCAAGCAGTTTGCAATATGCTTAGTGTATCTACATTAGATAAGAAGGGATTTGTGATTCATTTTGAAAACAGTAAGTGCACAATCTCTAAAAATGATGAAGTGTATGCTGAAGCTTTATGCATAATGATGTTTATAAACTGAGCATTTCAGGTGAAGCCTCACATATGGCGCAAGTAAGGAAGAATGATGGTAAATGTAGTCTGGAAATCTGGCACCGCCGCCTGGGACATCGTGATTTTAAGGTGATCCAGGATCTTTACAGTAAGCAACTTGCTACAGGCATTGAAATAAGTGCAGATACTGGTAAAATGGAGAAATGCATAGACTGTGTTACTCAAAAAGGTGTGAGACCCTCATTTCCTGCATACACAGGAAATAGGAGTAATAAAGTACTGGACTTAATACACAGTGACTTATGTGGACCGTTTAATATCCCATCATTGGGAAATAACAGATTTGTGCTAATATTCTTGGATGATTTCTCTAGATACTGTGTGGCCTATTTGCTGAAAGAAAAAAGTCAAGTCACAGACATGCTGAAGAAATACGTAGCCATGGTGAGCAATAAATTTGAAAGAAAACCAAAGGTTCTTCAGACCGACAATGGTGGTGAGTTCACTTCACAAAGCATGCGCACATTTCTAAAACAAGAAGGCATTCAGCATATCACAACAGTAGCTTATACACCAGAGCAAAATTCTGTTGCAGAGAGAAAATTTAGGTCACTTGTGGAAATGACCAGATGTATGCTGTCAGATAGCAATCTCCCTAAAAGACTATGGGGGGAAGCCATTCTCACAGCAGTGTACCTACAAAACAGAATGCCAACTAAAGGCGCTGAGCGCACACCACATGAGACATGGCATGGTAGGAAGCCAAACCTGTCACACATAAGAACATTTGGAAGTACAGCATATGCTCATGTACCAAAGCAAAGAAGGCATAAGCTGGATTCCACAACAGAAAGGGGCATTTTAGTTGGCTATGCTCCAGGACACAAAGGATAATGTATAGAATAATGTATAGAATTTTGAATCTGAAAACTGGCATTGTTGGCATAAGACATGTTACATATTTTGATGAAAACAAAAGGGTTGATAAAGGCTGGATTATCCCAGATGAGCCTTATCATCCAGAATATGAAACTAGAACCATAATAGACATGCCAGTGTATATAAATGCCATACCAAGGCAGATGTCTGAAAGCAACTCATCTGTATCTAACGAGGAACAGGCAGAGGAAGCAGACACAGAAAGGATCATTGCAGAAGACAGTACAGTTGGAGAAGGGGAATCAATTGGAGAAGGACTCTCAGATTTAGAGGATGCGGAAAGGTCAGACCAACCTGTTGTCAGACGCTCATCCAGGGAAAACAAAGGTGTTCCACCCCCAAGACTGTCTTACCTAACAAAGTCAGCAGAAGCTCAAGAGCCCTTAACATGGGATGAGATTGAGAAAATGCCAGCAGAAGAAGCTGCTGAATGGCGTAAAGCTGCACAAGAAGAAATTGATGCATTGCATAAAATAAAACTTGGATTCTTACAAAATTACCTCCTGGCAAGAAAGCTATAGGATGCAAATGGGTATTCAAGTTAAAAGGGAATGCACAAGGAAAAGTGGAAAGGTATAAAGCCAGATTAGTCGCAAAGGGATATCTTCAAAAATATGGAGAAGATTTTGATGAAGTGTTTGCACCTGTAGTGAAACACACGACAATTAGAACACTTCTGAGCATTGCAGTCTCAAAAGGCATGCAAGTCAACCACATTGATGTGAAAACAGCATTTCTTCATGGAGATATAACTGAAGACTTGTACATGGAACAGCCAACAGGTTTCATAAATACAAAACAAAGACAGCTAGTGTGTAAATTAAACAAAGGTCTTTATGGATTAAAGCAAAGTGCAAAATGTTGGAATGACAAATTGCATGAAATATTGACAAATTTAGGATTTAAGCAAGGTGAAGCAGATAAATGCTTGTACACTAGGTGCAGAAATGGACAATATGCATACATTTTAGCTTTTGTTGATGATCTGCTCATTGCAAGCGAAAGTGAGCAAGAGTACAAGGACATTGTAAAATATTTAAACCTGAATGTTGAGATAAAAGAACTTGGTAATGTGTCATACTATCTTGGTATAGAAATTGAGAAACAAAATGATGGTTCTTATCTTCTAAGCCAGAAGCAGAAAATAAATGAGCTTATTGAAAGTTTAGGTATGCAAGATGCCCAAGTTGTAAGCACTCCCATGATCACTGATTTTCTGAAGGATGAAACAGTAAGAGAACCTTTACCAGATAACATCCAATATAGATCAGCCATAGGTAAGCTTTTATATCTAACTACCACATACAGGGCTGATATAGCAAATGCAGTAGGAATTTTGAGCAGAAGGGTCAGCTCACCTACCAAATCAGATTGGACTGCAGTTAAAAGGATGGTAAGGTATTTAAAAGGTACCATTGATTGTAAATTAAAGATTTCAGCCAATAGTAATCCAAAACTAATATGTTACTGTGATTCAGATTGGGCAGGGGATCATTCTGACTATAAATCCACAAGTGGATATGTGTTTATGTATGGAAATGTACAAATTTCTTGGGCCAGTCATAAACAAAGTATTGTGAGTCTGTCTTCTACAGAAGCTGAATATGTGGCTGTATCAGAAGCATGCAGAGAACTGATGTGGATTGAAAAACTTTTGCTGGATTTTGGAATAGATGAACAGAGACCAATCCAGATAATGGAAGATAATCAGAGCTGCATCAGACTGTCACAGAATGACAAGGTTCAGTCACGCACCAAGCACATCGCAACGAAATATCACAACGTGCGAGAGCTGGCGAAAGAAGGGGTTATCAGTCTACACTATTGTCACACCAGTGAGATGACAGCTGACATCATGACCAAACCGTTACCCAGAGAACGTTTTGAGAATCTGTGAATAAAGCTTGGACTTTGTATGAATTAATAATTGCATGACAGTTATGCATGAGAAGGGGTTTGTTGGAATAATGTATTGTGTTTTACATGCATTGTCTGTCAGCAATGTTTTCTCTGTGATTACTCTGTGACCTCTGATGTGAATTGCCTAGAGAGGTCACACCCATGCAACTTCCTGTGGGTGTGGTTAGGTATAGCACATGAAGCTCATGTTCTCTCCTAACTGAGGATCTATGGTGTGAGCATCCATTACCATCTAAGCACATGGAAAGAGCTGATAATCCAAATGTATAGTATTATGTTATATAAGCCTGTCTGAATATAATCTAACTACAAACTGTGAGTAAACAGATGTTTTGTTAATTCAACTTTAAAGTGACTCAGCAGTGAATTATTCTGGGGTGTATGTGAGAGAGATGAAGAAAAGAAATTAACATTTCTAAAGCTGAAGCTGTGTGTATAAAAATCTGCTAATTATTTACTACAAATAATCCAACAGACCTTAGTGTCCTTGGCAGTGTGTGGAGGATCATCCTATTCTTCAGATACTCGGGGCCATTTCCTTTCAGGGCCTTGAAGATCAGACATAGAGTTTTAAATTTAGCCCTGTATTGTACTGGTAGCCAATGACATTTTTGCAAAAATGGTGCGATGTGGTCATGTCGCTTGCAACCTTCTAAGAGTCTTGCTGCTGCATTCTGAATCAACTGGAGCTGGTGCAGGCCCTTTGTAGTCAGACCATTGTATAGTGCATTGCAGTAATCCAGTCTTGATGTTACCATGGCATGCACAACTGGGATAAGATTTACCTTCTCAATGTAAGGAGAAAGGCAGTGTAGCTGTCGCAAATAGTAGAAGCAGCTCTTGAAGGTTGCTTGGATTTGGGAATAAGTGTTGAATCTAACTGTATTTCAAGGTTCCTGACTTGTGATTTTGATGTCAGGTATGTATCCACTTGTGTTAGGGACCCAGAGACGCTCGGTTTTACTTGGATTCAGGCAAAGTTTGTTGTGTTTAGCCCATTCTTGAATTGATGTTAGACAAGTGATTTGAATGTCTGTATCATCTCACCCCTGTCCCTCCTTTCCTTACATGTTTAGGTCCTCAAATCTCTCCACATACTGTACATCTTGTGACACAAACTCCATACCATTTTTCTCATTTTTCTCCGAATCGCTTCAGGTGTTTTTACGTCCTTAGCAAGATACAGCCTCCAAAACTGAATACAATACTCCAAGTGGGGCCTCACCAACGATTTGTACATCAACACCTCCTTTCTTCTTCTGGTTATACCCCTTTCAGTGCAGCCTAACATCCTTCTGGCCCTGGCCACCGCCTTGTCGCATTGTTTTGTCACCTTGAGATACTCAGACATCATCACCCCAAGGTCCCGCTCCTAAGTTGTTCTTATCAATCTCTCTTCTCCTATCTGGTACATCTTCTTTGGATTTCTGCATCCCAAGTGCATCACTCTGCAGTTCTTCACATTAAATTTTAACTCACAATAATACAATAGGGTAGCACAATAATACAACAAATTCCTATTAAGAAACCTTCTATACTACTTTAAATGATGTTAGAAACCTATTATAAATCATATTAAATTGATAAACAGTACCCAGAATGAACTTGTGATACCCAACACTGGATACACTATGTTCTCACCATCACAGAAACGTGAGGATGGACTGCAACCAGTCAATATACTTGATCAAAATGTCTCTGCAAACATATTTCAATTCAGTGTCTCTCATTTCCACTTATCTGTGTATGCTGTATAGCTGCATCTGTTCACTCTCACTGTGCTGCTACCAACGTCCATTCTTGTGTTGGGATCCCCCAAAATATATCCACCAATATGTGTCAAAAGTGCTTATAAATCAAAATTCAAAAAGTGGATGTCCCATTCCTGACATGGTGTCATGTTTCGCTGTCTCGGAGTCTTCAGAGGAACTTTGTGTTCTGGCTGTGCTAGAGAGGGCCTTCCCTGCCCCTTCCTGCTTAACTTCTATCGAATTCCGAGCAACATTTATCAATGTAATATGATTTATAATAGGTTTCTAACATAATTCAAAATAGTATAGTAGGTTTCTTAATAGGAATGTATTATATTTTAACTGCCAGACCTTTAACCATTCTTCTTGTTTTTGGAGACCTCTTCTCATAGTTTCTACTCCCTCAGGGGTTTCCACTCTATTAGCTATATTCGTGTCATCCGCAAAAAGGCAAACTTTTCCTTCTAACCCTTTAGTGATGCCTCTCACAAATATATTAAACAAAATCGGCCCAGTACCAAACCCTGAGGCACTCCACTACTCACCTTCCTTTCCTCCGAGCAGACTCCATTTACCACCACCCTCTGTCGCCTGTCGGCCATCCAGTTTTCAATCCAGTTCACCACTTTTGGTTCTAAATTCAGCTCTCTCAGATTATTTTTGAGTCTTCTGTGATGGATCTTCTCAAAGGTTTTGCTGAAATCCAAGTATATTACTTCTAGCACATGTCCTTTATCCAGTTCTTTGGCCATCCAGTCAAAGAAATCAATCAGATTCGTTTGGCAGGATTTTCCTTTGGTAAAGCCATATTGCCTCGAATCCTGCAACCCGTTGGATTCTAGAAAGTTAACTACCTTTTCCTTCAGCAGCAACTCCATTATTTTTCCTACCACCAACGTGAGCCTTACCAGCCTGTAGTTTCCCACTTCTTCCCTGTTTCCGCTTTTCTGGACCACATCAGCTCATCGAGAATCCAGTGGAACCTCTCCCATCTCTAAATATCCATGCTGAAATTTCAGTGCCTAAATTTGGGCATCATGCATAGAATCTGAGGGCTCTGGTTAGTGATCTTGGATTTAGGCAAAATGTTGCTACCAGTTATCAATGATCTTAACAGACAACCAAACACTAGCAGTGATCCAAGGAAAGACTTGATGGTTACTGACTTTTGGAATTGCACCAGAGCTTTTTCTATGCAAGTACTGCAGTAGGTGCATTGAATCTGTGAATATATTGTGGAAGCCTATGTGACCCCTGACAAAGGTTTTTCTGAAACTTGGCCAGGTTGGGTCCTGTTTCCATTAAAGTTGACATTTGGATAATGTCTTGCTGTGTTTGCCTTCCTTGGATTGTGGTTCTGTTTGGTTATCTATTCTGCTTCTGCCATAGACTGTCTCCCATTTCTTTCTGCTTCACTACAATGGAGATAGATTAATAATCTTGAGCCAAGATCGTGCCTGCATTTCTGAATTTGCAATCATACCATTATGGATAGCAGCATAAAATGTTTATTTCATATAGCAGAATTAGAAAAGGTTCAAAGAAGAGCGACCAAAATGATGACGGGGATGGAACTCCTCTCGTATGAGGAAAGGCTAAAGAGGTTAGGGCTCTTCAGTTTGGAAAAGAGATGGCTCAGGGTGGGATATAACTGAGGTCTATAAAATCCTGAGTGATGTAGAATGGGTAAAAGTGAATTAATTTTTCAGTCTTTCAGAAAGTACAAAGACCAGGGAACACTCAATTAAGTTACATGGAAATACTTTTAAATAAAAAAGGAGGAAATATTTTTTCACTCAACGAATAGTTAGGCTCTGGAACTCTTTGCTGGAAGATGTGGTTACAGCAGTTAGTGTATCTGGGCTTAAAATGGTTTGGACAAATCTGTTATTGAGATGGACATGGGGGAAGCTATTGCTTGCCCTGGGATTGGTAGCATGGAATGTTACTACTAATTGGAATTCAGTCAGGCACTTGTGACCTGGATTGGCCATTGTTGGAAGCAGGATACTGGGCTAGATGGACCATTGGTTTGACCCAGTATGGCTATTTTTATGATCTTATGTAGTTTCCCCTGTTGTTAATGGGAATTTTTATTTGACCATTTTGTCAGTTGTCGATAATAGTGCTCAATAAAGAGAGGATCCCTTTTACAAAATGTGCTAGTGTTTTTAGTGCACATCAAAAATAAGCATGAGCTAAATGTTAGAGACGCCCATATATTCCTATGGGTATCTCTAGCATTTAGTGTGAGCTAAAAATGCTAGCGTGCATTTGTGAAAGACCCCCCAGAGTGCCTTATTTCAGAAACAGGACACACTTCCTCATAGGGTGCACATCCATGCACAAGTCTGTCCTTGTGAATTAGTTCACACATGCATGGTGGCTCCACTATTGGGAAGAGCATGCCCTTTTTCTGAAATAAGGTACTCTGGGGCCATTTTATTAAGCCGCGTAGGCGCCTACGTGCACCCAATGCATGCCAATTCGGAACTACCACCCAGCTACTGCGTGGCCTGGGTGGTAATTTCATTATTTTATGCGCGTCCAGTACGTGAGCCAGAAACTTTCTGGTGCCCAACACTAACCAGGCAGTAATAAGCAGTGTATGCACTCTGATGATTACCACCCGGTTAATGAATGAGACCTTACCGCAATTCATTTGTCTACTTCTGACTGTCTAAATGTAGCAGGTTACCAGTAAAAGGGCTCCTTATACAAAGTCGTACTAGCGATTTCCTTGCGGCAAATACGGCAAAGCCCTGGAGCAGCTTTGTAAAACGAGCCCAACATTTGTAAAGATGGGCTGTCATTTGTAACAACATAGGATATGTCAAGAACACATCCTGTAGTTCGGCAAATAAGAGGATGAAAGAGTATGCTGTTCTCAAAAATAAGAACCTCTCTCTCCTGTAATATGCAAAGTACTATTACAACACTATAGTCCTGTGAAGTACAAAAATGTAAGAAAGGGAAAAAGCCTCTGTACCCACGTCTCCACCCAACAAACATTGACAGGGTAAAGAGGGCTTAAACTGGGCCAAAATATCTTCATCGGCATAAAAAAGCCTTTCAAACTAGATTTTGTTAAAACTCCACAGAAAGCTACATTTTAACGGATCCACCCAAAATCGTGGTAAAGAAAAAAAGCAAACACTTAGCTTTTAATTCAGTTGAAGATTCAAAGTCGATAACATCAACTGCAGCCAGAGTTTCGCTAACATCAGCTGTGTCAAGGCATTAAATCAGTTAATCAGAGCACAAATTGCTTCCCCACTTCCAAGTAAGTAAACATCAAAGATGAGCAGAATTGACACATCTGAGGGTCTCCAGAAATCATTTATGCAGATAAGAAGGGGCTCAGCAGGTGTCTGTGTTTGAGGGTTGGAGGTGACACGCGTTTGGGTTGGGACATAATCTCGGAGTTTGGTTCGGAAGCGGTGTTCAGGTATGAGATGAAGAACGCTAGGTGTATAGTTTTGCTTAGGAGCGGAAAGGGTTGTTAACAAATTTGGCTCCAGTTTTGGGGGTACTGCATCAGAAGAAAGAGGTTATTCACAGAGAAACAAAACCTGGAACATCTCCAGGAACTACACAAATGAAGAGGTCCTCTTACAAAGGCACACTAGCGTTTTTAGCGCACAATGAAATAAGCACCTGCTAACTATTAGAGACGCCCATATGGGCGTCTCTAGCGTTTAGCATGCGTTAATCATTAGCGCACATTAAAAACACTAGCACCAGGGGCATATCTGGACTTCGGCGGGAGGGGGGGCCAGAGCCAGAGTGAGGGGGCACATTTTAGTCCCCCCACGGTGCCGCCGCCCCCCCCCCCCCCCCGCCATTGCCGGACCCCCCGCCGCCAACTTTGACCCCTCCCCGCCATTGCCGGACCCCCCTCCACCGCCAACTTTGACCCCCCCCCCCTGCTGACGACCCTCTCCACCCCCCCTCCCGCCGCCAACCCTCCCCCGCTGCCATCGCCTACCTTTGCTGCCAGGGGACCCCAACCCCCGCCAGCTAAGGTCCTTCCGTTGCAAAGCTGGCGGGGGACCCCAACCCCTGCCAGCCAAGGTCCTCTCTTCCGTTGCAGCAAAGCTTCCTTCAGTTTCAAATTCTGAGTCTGACATCCTGCACGTTGTACGTGCAGGACGTCAGACTCAGAACAGGAAGCTTTGCTGCAACGGAAAAGAGGACCTCGGCTGGCGGGGGTTGGAGTCCCCCGCCAGCAAAGATAGGCAACGGTGGGTTGGCGGCAGGAGGGGGTGGAGAGGGTCGTCGGTAGGGGGGTCCAGGGCCAAATCTATGGGGGCCCAGGCCCCCGTGGCCCCACATAGATACGCCCCTGACTAGCGCACCTTTGTAAAACCCTTTAAGAAAAGACCATATACTTACGAAACACAAATGCTACATATTTAAACATTTTCTAAGAACGTTTTCACTAATTTTCAAAAAACCATATAATTAGTCTGCCTTCTAATGTCAATTGGTAATTCATTCCACTGACTAGCTGCTGAATATGCAAATGTGCTAGCAAAAACCTTCTTATACAGCACCTTTCTTGGGTCTGGATGTTGTAAAAAACACCTGGATTCCTAAGTGATACTCTAAATAAACTTGACGTATATGTAGGCGCTTCTCCATGTACTATTAAAAACATAAGGCAACAAAGCTCAAAGACAAAGCAAGCTTACATTGCCAACCAATGTAATTGCACCAGTAATGGCGGTAACGCTGTCAAACTTTTGTTTTTTTTAAGCATTGCCATACTGAGACAGACCAAAGGTCCATCAAGTCCTATATCCTGTTTCCAGCAGTGGTCAATCCAGGTCACCTGGCAAGATCCCAGAACAGTAAAACCGATTCTATGCTGCTTATCTTAGAAATAAGCAGTGGATTTCAACCAAGCCCATCATAATAATGGCTTATGGACTTTTTTTTAGGCATTGATAGTGCTTCCACCATTTAGTTTTTCCCAGTCACTCTTAAGGTATTTCAGTTTTGTTTTATCTTTAACTGCTTCATGGTGTTATCTGATTTTAAAATTCCTAGGTGCCTGTAACTGCTGTCTATAGGCAAAGATTTTATTAGTTTATTAGTTTTTTCTAATTATACTTCTGTTTCCTCAGTTTTGCCCTTCTTTATGCTAATCATTGCACACTTGTCAAACCCCAAATTCATCTTTATGTTTTCACTGTAAATTCTACTGTATAGCAGTAATTAAATTTCAACTCTTGATTTTCTGTAAAGCTTTAGATCATACATATACAATAAATGGGAGATTTTTCCATTCTGTTTTGACACTTCATAGCTTAATTTTGTTTTATTCAGGATGTAAGTTAAGGGGATCAAAGCAATGTTGAATAGCAAGGGCAATGGTGAATCCACTTGGAATATTCTCTTTTTAATGTTCACATTTCCCAATTCTTGGTCGTTTACTAAACAAGTTGTACACTGTTTCACGGCTTTTTCCAGCATATTCTAGGTAGATATTTTAATTAAATCGTGAAGTATATAACAAGGTTTGAAGTTTTTTAATCACCACATCCTTAATCCAATACAAATCATATTGCAATAGTCAATATGTGACAGTACCAATCCTTGCACAATCGATCTGAACACTTCTAACTAAAGCTTGATCTTATACGATGTAGTTTCCATAGTACTCCAAACACCTCGTTATCTACTGCCTGCACTTGCTCTTCAAATGAAAGATATTTACGTAAGTACTGCCATACTGGGACAGACCAAAGGTCCATCAAGCCCAGCATCCTGTTTCCAATGTGGCCAATCTAGATCACAAGTACCTGGCAAGATCCCCAAAAAGTACAAAACATTTTATGCTGCTTATCAAATAAGCAGTGGACTTTCCCCAAGTCCATTTTAATAAATGAACTTTTCCTTTAGGAAGCGGTCCAAACTTTTTTAAAACCCCCGCTAAGCTAACTGCCTTTACCACATTCTCTGGCAACGAATTCCAGAGTTTAACTACAAGTTGAGTGAAGAATAGTTTTCTCTGATTCATTTTAAATTTATTACTTTGTAAATTGAATGCCCCCTAGTCCTAGTGGCTGCATAGAGAGGAGCATAACCAGCAGAAGAAAGGGGGTGTTGATGCCTCTCTACAAGTCGTTGGTGAGGCCCCACTTGGAGTACTGTGTTCAGTTTTGGAGACCGTATCTTGCTAAAGATGTAAAAAGACTGGAAGTGGTGCAAAGAAAAGCTACAAAAATGGTATGGGATTTGCGTTGCAAACCATACGAGGAGAGACTTGCTGACCTGAACATGTATACCTTGGAGGAAAGGAGAAACAGGGGTGACATGATACAGATGTTCAACTATTTGAAAGGTATTAATCCGCAAATGAACCTTTTCCGGAGACGGGAAGGCGGTAGAACTAGAGGACATAAACTGAGGTTGAAGGGGGGCAGACTCAGGATGTCACAGGGATCACATTCGACAAATGTTCTTCAAAAGAAATAAAGATTGTTATGTTGTCTGCATATATCAAAATTTTAAAACCCAAACTGGCCAACTTCTTACCCAAAGGTGCCATAAGTAGGTTAAAAAGAACAGGGGACAGGGATGCGCCCTGAGGAACTCCACAACCTGGACTCCATTCTGCAGAACCAGACCCCTTCATCCTTACTTTATAACTTCTATTAGTCAAAAAACCCCTAAACCACTGAAGAACAGAACCTTCCACCCCATAAAAATACAGAATGATCCACCACATCAAATGCACATGAGAGACCATATTGCATCAGAAGAACCTTCTTGCCCACAAACGATTCCTTTATAAATTTATCCTCATATGGGCTGGGCACAAAGTGCACTTTCTGTACTCATGTGTCAAAGGACGGTGTCACCTCTGTAAATACAGAAGAGCAGCCCACCAGAAACAGCACCCAAACAGCATATTCTTCAGGCCAGAGAGCTTAATCCAGCAAGAGCATAAAAACTGCAGCTGTTAGGGGCATAAATTGACTCTACCCCATGCATTGACAGGAACTTGATTTAAGATGTAAGTGTGGATCTGTCACTGGCATTTGTGGCCTGCACAAAATTCTTCCAGCAACTGCACATGTCACATACCATTGCATAAAGGCCCCAGCAGGGGCTCATAGCTGCCAACTGCTCCATCGTGTCTGTGCCAACACTGTGAACTTCAAAACCTGCAGGTTGGCACTTCCTGCCTACTGATCTCACAGTGCATGAGATCAGAAGGCAGGAAGTGGTGCCAGCCTGTGAGGTTTGACCTTATTCACTGTACTGGCAAGAAGAGACAGGACAAGTTCCCACTGCTCTCTTAGCTGCTACAATGTGAAGTAGATTCGGGGGAGGCAGGGAGACAAGATGCTGGGGAAGGGGGGTCAAGAAACAGGAAGAAACAGATATTGGGGAAGGAGGGCAGGAGGGCCTCAAACAGGGGAGCAGAATCTGGGAAAGGAAGAGAGGGGAAAAGAGGCAAGGGCAGCAGATGCTGCAGAAGAGGATAAGTGGTTAGGTAGTTGTGCCGATGGCAGTGCAAGGAGGCGAGCATAATGACCAGAGCAGAACCGTACACTCTAGCTGCAGTGAAGGCTGAGCCAGTGAGGCAGGCCTCACCCAGTTCATGCCTTAAGCTGGCCTTGGTCCTGATAATTACAGAAACTCAAAGAATCGTCAGTGTATAGGGAGAGGTAAATGACTATTTATTTATTATGGCATTTCTACCCCGCATTTTCCCACGAAAGCTCAGGTTCAATGCGGCAACTTGCCTTCATATATATTGATAGACTTAAAAGTAGAGATATAGATATACCGTAAATATCACTTAGGGACCCTCTTACTAAAGAGTTGCCATGTAGCAACCTGGAACTACCACTGGTCCAACGCAGCTTTCAGTGGAAGTTCCACCTCCCAGCGTGAACCATTTTGGCGCTAGTGGGAATATTTTGAAAATATTTCTGGAGAGGGTTACCTGGTGGTAATCGGGCAGCCTTGTGCACTTCCTGGTTAGCACTGGGTTAGCGAGGGGAGCCCAAACTACCACCTCAAAGGGTGGTGGTAAGTGCTCCCCCTGAAATGGCCTCATGGCAAGTGTGAACTTACTACAAGGTATACAGTTCAAACTCCTCTCTCTGACCTTTAAATGCATCCACTCTATGACCCCTCATTACTCCGCTCTCTGAACAAATCTCTCTTGTTGTCCCCCTTCTCCTCCACCGCTAACTCCAGACTTCGTTCCTTTTATCTTGGAGCACCTTATGCCTGGAACCGTCTTCCCGAGCCACAATTGCCCTCCCCTTGTCCCTTCCTCCCTTCTCACCCATTACTTCCCTCACCTGTAACTGTCTTGTCTGTCTGTATTATTTAGATTGTAAGCTCTTTTGAGCAGGGACTGTCTCTTTGTATCTAGCTCCATCTCTACCTGTTTTTAAATCTATGCTGAAAGCTCACCTTTTCACTACTGCCTTTGGCTCCTAACCGCTACTCATTTGCCCTCCTCCTCCCCTGTTCCTCTTTACCCTGTATTTCCCTTGCCCGTAATGTCTTGTCTGTCTGTTTTATCTAGATTGTAAGCTCTTTGAGCAGGGACTGTCTCTCTATGTCAAGTGTTCAGCGCTGCGTGCGTCTGGTAACGCTATATAAATGCTAGTAGTAGTAGTAATTTCAGTTTTTGGCCTTTTTACCCGCTGCGGTAAAAGGGGATCTGGAGTGCAGCAAAAACGGCAGCTGTTGCTAACACAGGGCCCCTTTTTACCACAGCTTAGTAAATGGGCCCCTTAGAAGTTACTTTGATTCCACCTTGCACACTCTTGTTCACATTTTCTTAATATCATGCTTGTACTATTGTAATATAGTTTACGCAGGCATTACCCACGTCAGTTTAAAAGGATTGCAGACTCTCCACAATGCAGCAGTTTGCTCTGTCTGTCGTGCAGAAAAATATGATTGCGTGAACATTCTGTTATTTAAAAAAGCATTGGCTTCCGGTTTATTTTTGCGTCCAATATAAGATTTGAATTCTTATATTTCTAGCTCTTCAAAATGGGTGTCCTTCATATCTTGCCTTGCCTATCTACCCTTCTCCTTAGACCACAATAAAGAGAGCACAGGAGGAGAAGTGCGAATAAACAGAGAATACAAAGAAAAATCTATTACAAATATTAAGACTTAATGTGAGTACTCAGACCCCCTTTATCCATTAACACCAGTAGTCCCAATGGAGATCTTCTTTAAACCTATTTAGCTATTCTGGCATAAAGAATACACACTTCACTCCAGCAAAACAGACTAAACATTTACAAGGATATGCTAACCCTGACCCTAACCGAATGGAGTCGGTTCAGAGGGCAGCTACAAAATTGGTCAGTGGTCTCTTTCATAAAGCGTATGGGGACAGACTTATGGCTCTCAATATGTATACTTAGGAAGAAAGGCAAGCGAGAGGGGATATGATAGAGACATTTAAATACCTCCATGGCATTAATGTACAGGAGGTGAGTCTCGTCAAAAGGAATGAAAACTCTGGAATGAGAGGGCATAGGATGAAGTTCAGAGGCTATAGGCTCAGGAGTAATCTAAAGAAATACTTTTTCACGGAACGGGTGATGGATGCGTGGAATGGCCTCCCGGTTGAGGTGGTGGAGACAAGGACTGCGTCTGAATTTAAGAAAGTGTGGGACAAGCACGTGGGATCTCTTAGGGAAAGGAGGAGATAGTGGTTGCTGTGGACAGGCAGACTGGATGGGCCATTTGGCTCTTACCTGCTGTCATCTTTTTATGTTTCTATCAGGATACACCCAGATATGTTAACCACAGAACAATGCTTGAGCTTTCCAAACGTACAGTCTAAGAAAGGCGGTCAAATCTTGTTGAAATACAAATGATGCCAACAAAGTAGCTCTATCAGACACTTCAGACAGAGATTCCTCCAGAATAGCTGAAATATTACTGACATCACTCTTCTCCTCATTTATTTGAGCCGCTGGTGATTCCACAGGCAAATGCTTAGAAGGTTAAAAAAAAATCAAATTGTAGGGACAATCTTTCACATTTAGGAATAATCAATCGATATTAGTTTTCCTTCATTTTTCCTTTAAGAAAATCAGCTTCCTTATTTCTTTTTATCCACAGGTACAACCAACTCCTGCACTTGAAATATGACAAGGAAACATTGTGCCCCTAATGCTGAGGCTCTCGTTGCAGCTTCTGCCTCTGTCCAGACTGAAGGCTTGGCCCACTGATCTAGCGGTAAGGGTTCACGCACGGTGATCGGTCAACACGTGCCAACTGCCAATTAACGCTGGAAACGCAACACGTGGTAGGAAATAAAAAATGAATTTGTCATGGTGTTATGGGTGCGCGCCAAATCCGAAATTACCACCAGGGGGCATGCTAGCCTGGTGGTAGTCTCATTTTGGCATGTGCTGCACGCAATTACAGCCTACCGCACTTTTGTAAAAGGGCCCCTTAAATACATATGCAACGGGGGAGGGGGAGAAAAAATTAGGCATCAGTATCAATAGTAGTGATTGCTGGGCAGTGGAAATCTAGAGACATCCCATCACTGTTGAGATGGCAAAATAAACTTTGGTTCCTTTGTGAAATGGAGATACTTCGAGCTGTTAGGACCCATACAGAGGCGAAATGGAAGGCGATCTGGGAGCCCTTTTTGAAGTATTGCACATTTTAGGGGTGGGAGTTTGGTGGAGTTAGACTGGGTAGAGGGGAGGGGGGAATATGGGAGGGTGAAGGGGGGATAAGGGTCTTGTGGGTATGAAAATTTACAAAAATGGGGTCATATTATATGCTTTAAGTGGCCTTTGAATTCCTGTTGTGGTCATTCTATGTAGTTTGATTTAACTGGAGTTTAATTAGACATTAAGCTGTTAGATTCTTATTGTGAATTGTACGCGTTCAAGTAATGTGCATTTCTTTCTGTAAAGGAATTTTGATATTCATAATAAAGACTCTTTACAAATTTTTTTTAAAAAGGAAAGATTTCAAAAACTTGCAAAAAAACTACCCCCCCCCCCCCCCTGTTTACTAAGTCATTCTAGCAGCTGACGCATGGCAATGCCGACACAGGCCATTCAAAGTGAATGGGCTGTGTCAGCATTAGCACACTGCAACTGCTAATGTGCTTAGTAAATGGCGGCGGGGGGGGGGGGGGGGGGTTAAGTAATCATGCTGGGATCTAATGTATTTCTGCAAGGAATTCCACCACTTAGTACCCTGGTAAGAAAAAGTAGCAGAATAAATTGCTTTATAGACTACTTTCTTACAGGTAGGGAAATGACCATAGAAAGCATTGCGAGAAGGCAAAGTGACAAGGGGCAACATATAATCAGGGGCAGTGCCATATAAAGTCTGAACTATGAGAGCACAGAGCTTAAAAAAGAACCCCTGACCTTAGTCTTAATCTGCTGTACTGGTATATTTTTTTTATTTGTTGGTGTAAATGTATAATTCTTAAATGGAATATTGTTTGATCACTTCTTTTATATCAGAGCTTTATTATATGGGCATGATTTATGTTTGTTTTTTGCCTTATTTATATTTTCAGAATTGTTGAATGCTGAAGCAGGTGCTTTTACACTGAAACGCAGATCTGCATCAACTCTCTTCATTCGTAATTTAATGTTGTTGTATTTTGAGGACCTGTCGAGTATTATTCCAGTCTAAACAATTTCAATTCTTTGATCCCAAGCAGTTAGAAGAATTTTTGCTGTCTCAAGAAGAGGTAAATGTTAGAGTCTAGTCACAGATAGTACACTGTGAGGCATATTTTCAAAGCACTTTGGGAGGCTAAGTTCCATAGGTTTCTATGGAACTTTGGGAGGCTAAGTGCTTTGAAAATATGCCTCTGTATGATTGCTTGGAGTAAACTAGCTGAGTAGCAATAATTATAAATTGATTTCCTACATTAATGGGTTTAATTAAGCTCTTGGATCTAATTTACCTAATTATAGTGGTCGAAAGTCGGGAAAAGATTTCTGTTATTTGATACATTGAATATTTCTTTATGTTAAGATTTTCCAATTTCTTGTATTATCTCTCTAAGAGTTGTATAATATATAATTTGAATAAAAATGAATAAATAAAATAAATTAAGGACCTGTCAATAAGTTCTCTTTTTTGCCTCATCCTTGTGCTGCAATTGGATAGGTCCTCTCCCATTTTCTTTTCTTTTACTGTGGTTTTGCTTTGGCGGATCACCTTTTTCTTTTCTGTATTTGATTTCTTATTTTCGAATGCCATTGGCTTCTGTGTCCAGCAAAATCAGATCTCAAGTGCTTCCATGTGGCTCTGATTCCAGGCAGGGTTTTATGTTGACACTGCTGCAGAAAACTTTGCTCTATATTCTACTTGCTCAATTCTCTCTCTTATGCAATTATTTTGTTTTTCTCTTCATGTTAAGACCTTGGTGTGCGAGCCACTGCAATGTAAATAAAGAAGAGATCCCAACACAAATGAAACAGCATCACTAAACAGTCACAGATGCAAGTACACCCCCCCCCCCCCCAATGGAGCACAGTAGATTGAGAGGAAATGTTGGGTGTTTCCTGACAGGTAACATCACAAATCTTTGAGCATCGGACCCTAATGGGCCGATGATCAGAAGCAGGCACTAGAAGGTGTTAGTGTTATTTTTTTTTTTTTTTTTTTGTTACATTTGTACCCTGCACTTTCCCACTCATGGCAGGCTCAATGCGGCAGGCAATGGAGGAGCTGCCTGTGCCGGGAATCGAACTCAGTTCCTCAGTTCCCCAGGACCAAAGTCCACCACCCTAACCACTAGGCCACTCCTCCACTTCCACCTCCCTCCTCCAACTGCAGGTAGGGGGTAGGGAAGGGCCACTAGACCACCAGGTTGGGGGGGGGGATTTACCTGCAGCCCACTGGGCCACCTGAGACATTGGTGGGATGCTGGGGGGCGGGGGTTGGAGGTGCTGGAGACCTCCAGCCCCCGTTTTGCTTGGCTCAGGTGGGGGTAGTTGGAGTCTGGTGGTCCCATGGACCTCTAGCCCCTGTGTTTGATAGGTATGGGCTTTTGACAGTCCAGACATGACAAATAATTGCGGCAATCCTACCGCACTTTTACCCCATGATCAGAGAGAATTGCATCCTTAAATTTGCATGCAAATTATCTCTGATCGTAGGTCTGGTAAAGCCCCACACTGTTCCAGCGCTATTTTTAGTGCTGTTTGGAACAGCATGGGGCTTTTTATCATCTGCCTATGAGATAATAGACTGAAGTGTTTCCAGTTTGTAGAGACTTCATAGAGATCAATATGATCCACAGCTGTCCCTCTGAGACACAGAAAGGGGAATTTTCGAAAGGGACGTCCATGTTTTGATATGGACGTCCTCGCAAAATGTCCTAATCTATGGGCGAGGAAACCTGTATTTTTGAAACAAGATGGATATCCATCTTTCGTTTCAAAAATACCGTCAGGGATGTCCAAATCCTTAAATTTGGTCGTCCCTAGGCTTGGTCATTTCTGATTTTTGATGATAATCGAAACCAAGGAGGTCCATCTCAGAAACGACCAAATGCAAACCATTTGTTTGTGGGAGGAGCCAGCATTTCTAGTGCACCGGTCCCCCTGACATGCCAGGACACCAAGCGGGCACCCTAGGGGGCACTGCAGTGGACTTCATAAATTGCTCCCAGGTACATGACTCCCTTACCTTATGTGCTGAGCCCCCCAACCTCCCCCCAAAACCCACTACCCACAACTGTACACCACTACCATAGCCCTTACGGGTGAAGGGGGGCACCTAGATGTGGGTACAGTGGGTTTCTGGTGGGTTTTGGAGGGCTCGCTGTTTCCTCCACAAACGTAACAGGTAGGAGGGGGATGGGGCTGGGTCTGCCTGTTTGAAGTGCACTGCACCCACTAAAACTGCTCCAGGGACCTGCATACTGCTGTCATAGACCTGAGTATGACATCTGAGGCTGGCACAGAGGCTGGCACAAAATATTTTTAAAGATATTTTTTGAGGGTGGGAGGGCTTTAGTGACCACTGGGGGAGTAAGGGGAGGTCATCCCCAATTCTATCCGGTGGTCATCTGGTCATTTCGGGCACATTTTTGTGCCTTGGTCGTAAGAAAAACACGACCAGGTAAATTTGTCCAAGTTTTTGTCAGGGACGTCCTTGTTTCTTTCGATTATGGGTCGAGGACGTCCAAGTGTTAGGCACGCCCAAGTCCCGCCTTCGCTATGCCTCCAATACGCCCCCTTGAACTTTGGCCATCCCTGTGACGAAAAGCAGTTGGGGACGACCAAAATTGGCTTTCGATTATACAGATTTGAATGACCCTGTGAGAAGGACGCTCATCTTCTGATTTATGTCAAAAGATGGGTGTCCTTCTCTTGAAAATGAGCCCGAGTGCCCTAAGGTTGAAGATTGGGTCACAGGGAGACTAGATCCTAAACCTTAGTCAACTAAGAATACAGAGTGAAGCAGCTAACATCTGTAGACTCCAGTCAGGGAAGGGATTGAAGGCTGCAAGCAGTGACACTGGTGAGTGACAGCTTCCTCTCTATGTCAAGGGAGATTTCACCCACCCAGTGTTTATCTTTCACCTGTTCAAAATGGCAAGCATTCAGGATTCGGGGAACCCATACTATCTGAAAGGGAATATGGCATCATCACCACCACTGGGAGAACAGTGCAGTAACCCTGTCGCCACCAATTAAGAGAGACACCAGAGCCTCATGTAACTCAACTAACAGTCACAGTAGCTAAGCTGGAAGGAGAACTGAATCAAGAGAGCTGGAAGAGAACTGGAGTGAAATACTATAGACTAAGGATTATATCTACCACCCACAAATGGGCTGATGATCAGAAGCAAACACAGGTGCTAGAGACTGTTAGTGCCATACTAGCACCTGCGTTTGCTACCGCCCCATGATCAGAGCCCCTGAGAGCGTGAAACAAGGCACTTGTGGGCTCCGAATGCAACTAGCATGCAAATGCATGCAAAACAGGGCTCTTTGCGCAAGTAGCATGCAAATGCATGCTAAACCTATTCCTCCCCGATCAGCAACCAGCGTGCCAAACATTGGCTCGCTGGCTGCGGCAAATCATACGCCAGCTTGCAGCTTGGGTAAGGGTTGGGGAGGAATAGTGAACCCTGTCCAGCGTGCATTTGCATGCTAGCAGGCCCCCAATTCCCCCCAATGCAGCAGCCTGCACCCCCCCACACAAGAGCAGGAACCATGACTCAACACACCCCCCAACACAGGTTCGGGGGGGCTGGAGATCCGATGGGTCTCTAGCCGCCCTACCCCCCCCCCCCCCCCCCAGCATCCCCTTCCATGAATGGAGCCCTGGTGGCCCAGTGGGTGTTATGATTGTGGTCAGAACCCCTCTCAAACTTACCGTTTTCCTGGGGGTCAGCTTCTTAGCTGGCTTCTGTTTCTTTTGTCTGTCCTTTCTGAGCTAGCTCTCTCTCTCTCTCTATGCTGGCAGCTTCCAGCAGCATGACTCTAATTGTTTCACTTTACTACAGCTGTGTGTGTGGACTGAGTTAGCTCTACCTCTCTTTGGGTGTACTGGCTTCAAGTGCTTCACGGTGCTGCATTGGTGTGGGTTGGGCCTCTCTGGGTGCTGTCTGCCTGGATCTAGGGAGTGTGATATCATCAGGGAGGGCCTTGATAAAGAAGTGGTGTTCTTCCCTTCAGGGCCTTTGCAACGTTTGCTTTAGGTAGGGTGGTGCAGTGTGTACTTCTGACTTTGTGTCTAGTTTCCCTGCTTGCTCTTGCTAAAGGTCCAGGTTAGTGTTAGTGCAGTGTGCACTGGTGACTGTGTGTTTAGCTTTCCTCCTTTTCCCTTGTGGTTTCCCTGCTTCCCCTTCTGTGGCTTTAGAAGCTCTGCTGTGCTTGGGGCTTTACTAGCCTTCTGTGTTTGGGGCTTTAGAAGCTCTTCAGTGTTTGGTGCTTTGGAAGCACTTCTGGTTCTGCTGTGTTTAAAGCACTTCTGCTTTGCTTGGGTTAGTTTCCCTGCTTTTCCCTCTTGGCTCCCCTGCTTTCCCTCTTGTTGCTGATAGAAGTACTTCAGGTTTTCGTGCTGTTAGGAGCACCTTTGGTAGTTTAGTGCTGTAGGAGCTCTGTGATAGCTTGGTGCTTAGGAGCACCTCTGGTAGCTTGTATTGTACTTTCCTGCTTCCCTGCCTTTCCCTTGTAACTCCCCTGCTTTTCCTTTTGGTGCTGTGAGAAGCACTCCTGTTAGGTTAGTGCCTAGGGGCACTCCTGCTAGTATAGGGCTTAGGAAGTCCTTTTGTTAGTTTACTGTTAGGAACACTTCTGTTGGTTTAGGGCTTGGGAGCAATTAGGTCAGTTTAGGATTTGGAGTACTTCTGTTTCCAATCCTGGTCCCTGTGTCATCCGGTATCCGGTAAGTCCTGCCGGCCACTCAAACCCAAGGGCTCAACCCTTGGGGGGGCAGTGGCTAAGTGCAGGTGAAGCTGTACAGACCAGTCCGGTGTGTGCTCCAGTTCAGTGTGCTCCAGTCCAGGGTGTTCCGGTCCGGTGTGTTCCAGTCCAGTGTTCCAGTCCGGTGTTCCAGTCCTGTGTCCTCCAGTCCGGGTGATTCCAGTCCAGTGTTCCAGTCCTGTTGTTATGACCTGGTGAATGTGAGCCCTTGTGCCCCGACTGAGCACGGTGAAGATGAAATGGCACCGCACTCGATCAGGCAGCCAGACAACCCCTAGCTTCACCTGGGGAGCGACCACCATTCCCTGGGAGTTGAGCCCCCAGGTGCAGGCGGCCACCAGGACTTCTGGAACTGGCGGGGCTGCACAACCGCTGACCAGGCTGGCAGACACAGTCCAGGAGCAAAGAGTCAGTGAAGCAGCAAAACAGAGAGCAATCCGAAAGTCTGGGCAGGCAGCAACACAACGCGTGGTCAGGAACACAGGAAAACACTGGAACAGATGAAGACCACAACCTCTAAGCGAATAGAAGCCAAAGCATGGAAGGACTGGAAACAGGGCTTTAAATAGAGCAGGAATTAGGCTCAACCATGAGCAGCTGTTCCAAGATGGCTGCCCCCATCAGCAGAGGTGCCTACATCCAAATATGGGCTTCCTTCCTGACCTTGTTACTCCAAGATGGCTGCCCCCTCCTGAGCTAGCCAAGATGGCTGCTGTCCATGATCCAACCCGGATGACGGCTGCTAGGTCAGGAAACAGAAACCAACCCATCCTGGAGAAGTGTAGCAGAGCGTAACACCTGTGTCCTCCAGTCCGGGGGATTCCAGTCCGTATGTTCCGGCTCGCTGGGCGGTGCCTGCAGTCCCTGCCGGTGCCAGTGTGCTTGCCCAGCGTTGGTTGGTGGGTTTTGCCTGCTGCTGTCGCTCCTCGTCAGCAGCCCAAGGGCTCACGTTTGCTCCAGAGCCCGGCCCCGCAAGCTCTGAACCTGAGAACCTGACAGTGGGCCACAAATCAATCCCCTCCCCAGACCACCCCTGATGGTCTTAGTGGCCCTTCCCCACCCTCTACCTTCGGTGGAGGAGGGAGGTGGCATCCCTCCTCTTCCATCAGTGCCGCCTCAAAAATGGCGGAGCCCGGCCCTGCCCAGTGAATGCTGGGATGCGCAGGGTGAGGCTTCACACCATATAAGAGTGGGAATACTTGGGGGTCTGGTGGTCCCATGGACCTCCAGTCTCTGTGTTTGACAGGTCTGGGTTTTTGACAGCCTAGACCTGTCAAACAGGTGCGGGAGGATATAGACCTGCCAAACAAGTGCTTGAGTGCATGCTCAGGCACAATCCTCCCACACTTTTACCCTATGATCAGAGTGAATAGCGTGCTGCATGCTATTATCTCTGATCATTGGGGTGGTAAAGCCCCGCGCTGTTCCAGTGCTATTTTTAGAATGCTGTTTTGAACAGCGTGGGGCTTTTGATCATCTGCCCAAAAGTGGATGACAGAATTTGGAAGTGAATGAAGTTCCTCTAAGGAGAACTTCTAATGTTTCTTGGATGAAGTGTTATAATCAATGTTGCCATCAATTTACTTTGATGTCATGGCTCAGTTCGTCTTTTGTTTTTTTTATTTCTCTTATCTTGTACTTGCAGCCAATAAAGGAACTTTTTAAATCGTAAAGCCTCTCTGGTCTTCTTATCTCTTTATGATTACTAAAGAAAGCTCAATAATTAGCAAGAAACCCTTTTCACTCTCTGTGTGTCCCAGGGACGTTTTTGGCCTCAACTTCTACTACTTGGTTATGTACTTGCCTCAGGGATGACCCTCGGCCTGGACCAACAACAGGTTCACTTCATATCGATCAGGAGTTAGTTTCTGTGCCGAAGGCAAAGAAGGGAAAATTCCTCCGATATATGTCAGCAGTGCCAAAGGGCCTCAGACCGTTAATGACAGAACAAATGTGATGAAAACAGATATGGCAATCAATGACGTCAACATCTGGTGGTTGGTGGTTTAGAGTCCATTACACAGTTCTAGAAAAAGCCCAATTGCATAGCTTCTGACCTCAGGGATGCAACGACCAGACCAGGAACATCAAGAAGGTCTATTAAAATATGGAGAAAAATCCTCAGGGTTCTTATGAACCAAGGCTCCCAGTAACAGAATCCTAGCCCTGGTTATGACTGAGCTGCAAAATATAATGAACAACTGGGCTGAAATGCATGGCCCTGTATTTTTTAGAATTAAATCTTGTCTGCCAAATTCGAAACCATTATTCAAGCTTTGCTACCTGCTGTCTTATGTAATCCACACCATCAGGGGTGTCTATCCTATTGCAGATTGTAGTATCATCTGTAGAAAGGTAAACCTCTTCCGACAGCCGCCCTTCTACAATATCACCTAAAGGAGTGTTTCTGTGGCCCACCTCCGATACTGCTCCTCTCCTTCGAATGAACTCTGTTTACTATTACCCTTTGTTACCTTCCACTCAACCAGTTTCTGACCCTTATCAGAACCCATTTTTCATTGAAGTTTTTTCATAACGAAAACTTCCCTAGGCCGTCTCTCACTCTCCTGCCTTCCACCTTCTCTTTATTTTTAACATACAGGAAATAGTGGAATGAAATTATTGCTAAGTTTTTTTTTAGCATAATAATTGAAAAAATGCGATAATTGATTGCCTGAGTTAGTGGAGTGGAGTGGTGTGGTGGACCCTAAGCTAAAGATAAATGTTGCAGGTATCGAGCACTGAAATGATCCAGTAGTATTGAGTGATGTCAGTGTCTGAATTTCAGAGAAGATATTTCATACCCATGCCATTGTTGCGATGAAGACATATTTTCATGTAAACTGTATTAATACTGTAAATATATTCCAAATTATATGTCCACATTGTAATGTTTTTGTGAACAACACATTATCCAGTTTCATCTGGTTTAGGAATAAAACAATTATCGGAGATCTTAAAAAAAACTATACTCTTTGAAAATCTTTTCCCCAAGGTATACATATGATTTAACTTTATTTTTTAGCATTTTGCCTGCCAGACAAAGGAATGGCCGAGGCTTGTTTAAACAGGGGTCTTTTGAAACACTTACTGCTTCACTTGGATGTTGGCAATATTGCACACTATAACAGTGTGGAGCAAGTGACTGAAATTATGGGTTGAAGTCTGGACCTTTTGGAAATATTCCTTGGAAAAGCCCTGTGACCTTGTCATAGATGCTATCACATTCAGTTCTATGGTTGCTGAAGCTTACTTTAAATAAACAAGTGCTTTTTGGCTGAAAACAAACAGCGGTAAGCACACACTACCTTTGGCAGCTCCGGAAGCTCTCCCTCTGTTGCAGCATCCCGCCTATGCGGGACAGCAAACTGTAACAGAGGGAAAGTTTCTGGGCCGCCGAAGGCAGTGTGTTTACTGCACTGACACTGCCGGCGGCCCAGAACATTGAAGGACAGCGGACAACAGTGCAGGGAGCGGGTCGGTGCAGGGAGCGGGAAGGACAGGCTCTTTATGCCCACACCACTGCCTCAATTATTGGGGGTGCTTGAGCACCCACAGCACTGGCGCCTATGGACTCAGTCACTCATTCTAGGACCAATACTAAGGGCGCTCAGTTTATTTATAAGTCATCTATGAAGAAACATGTCAAAAGCTTTGCTGAAATCTAGGTACACCATGGCGCTCATTTTCAAAGTTACGTGGAGAGGCATTTTTGATATGATGTTTAAGTTGGACTTCGGACATTTTGCACTAAATGTCCCAAATCTGGATAGCAAATGTAACCATTTTTGAAACTGCAAAACATCTATTTTTTTCCCAAAACATTGTTTATAACAAGGTTTTGTGCTCTATATGTTTATCTTTTCAGGCCATTTAACCATTTCTCTGACCTCATGTGCAACTTTCTTTAAATCAATCACCTTACTTTCTAACTCTTCCTACTTTCTTACCCTTCTATATGTTACATCTTTGCTTGACCCTTCGCTATCACACCTATAATGTTCTATTACATATTGTGTTGACATTGTAAGTAGTATATCATGCCATACTTTGTACTGTTTTTGAATATTTTTACTTCTATAATTGTCTATTGTTCATGCTTGATCTATTCTTACTGTACACCGCCTTGAGTGAATTCCTTCAAAAAGGCGGTAAATAAATCCTAATAAATAAATAATAAATACATTTTTGGAAAAAATAGCCCATACAAGTAAAAACAGAGAAAATCAAGTCATTGAGACGAAGGAGGAGCTGGCATTTTTAGCAGACTGGTCCCCCAGAGACCAGGAGAGCTCCCAGGAGAGCTATGGGGCACCCTAGGGGGCACTGCTGTGGACTTTACATAAATGCTCCCTGGAACATATTTCACTGTTGCTCCCTTATCTTGCCTGCCGAGCCCTCCAAAATCCACTATTCCCAACTGTACACCACTACAATAGCCCTTAAGGGTGAAGGGGGCACCTATATGTGGGTTCAGAGGGTTTCTGGTCAGTTTAGGAGGGCTCACAGTTTCCACCACAAGTGTGGCAGGTAGAGGGAAGTATGGGCCTGGGTCCACCTATCTACAGTGCACTGCAACCACCACTAGACTACTCCAGGGACCTGGCTATAACATTTGAGGTTGTCATAAAGGCTGCTGAGTACTATTTTTATTCACATTTTTGGAGGAAGGGGGTCAGTGACCACTGGGGGAGTAAGGGGGGTCCATCCCTGATTCCCGCCAGTGGTCATCTGGTCATTTAGGGCATCTTTTTGTGTCTTATTTGTTCTGAAAACAGGTCTAGACCAAAACATCGAAGTTTTCACCCTAGATGTTTTTGTTTTGTTCCATTATGGCAGTAAAACATACAAGAGTTAGGCACGCCCTAAGCCCGCCTTTGAAATGCTCCTGACATGCCCCCTTGTGATTTGGACGCACTGCAGACAAAATGCTTAGATAGACGTCTGCAAAACAGGTTTCGAAAATACCGATTTGGACGTTTAGAGAAGAAATCCATCCAAGTGGTGCTTTAAGACGCTTTTTGAACATTTTTCTCTTTTGAAAATGAGCCTCATAGTAACCTATGTAACTTTCTAAGTCTATGTGCTTTGAAAAGGAGCCTCTACTCTCCCAACCCAAGTCTCTGATCACCAAGTCAAAGAAAATTGATCAGATACACTGACGACCGTTAATAAAACTGTGCTGTCTTGGATCCTGTAATTCTTTGGATTCCAGGAACTGCACTGTCTGCTGGTTCAGCAGTATTTCCCTCAATGTACTGATCACTGAGGTCACATGAATGAGCCTGTAGTTCCCAAACTCCTCTTTACTTCCACTTTTGTGGAAATGAGCCACATCTGCCCTTCTCCAGTCCTCCAGGACCACTCACAACTCTAATGAAGAATTGAAAAGGTGAGACAACGGAGCCACCAGACCTTTCCTAGATTCCTTCAATACTCTTAAATGTGCCCCGTCTGCCCCCTTCACTTTATTTTTAACTTTTGCTGGCTCCTCACACCCCCAGTTTATGAAAATTGTTTGAGCTCTATCTCACTTCCATTCCTATGTGTGTGTTTTGTGGCCTGTTCTGGCCCTTCATCTGTGGACACAAAACAGAAATATTTCTTAAGCAATTCCACGTTATCGTCATTGTGTCTTGGATAAGATGCAAATAGAAAGGAGAAAGCAGAGAACCCATGCTAGCCAACTGTATTAATAGTTTTAAAACTGGCACCATCTATTTATTTAATATTTATTTAATATTGCCAGCATTAGCACCTGTGGTCCCATGTCTGTGAAGGGCAGACACGCGGTGGATACAGCTGCAGGAGCGGATGTGTCATGTGACCTGTGGAAGCTGATGAATCACGGTGCTGCTAGACCAGAGGAGCTGGCACATGATGGAACTGCTGGAACCAAAGACTCAAAGTGCAAGGTAGCAGGTGAGCAACAGGAAGTGAGAAGGGGGGGGGGGAAGAAAGTGAGAGAAACAGAGTGCCTTTGAGGCAGAAGTGAGAGAGAGAGAGTGATGGGGAGGAAGAGAGAAGAGAGAGAGACAATGTTTGAGGAAGGGAGAGAGTGCTCGGGAGAGAAGGAAGGGAAGAGAGAGATAGTTCTTGGTGGGGAGAAAGGAGAGATAATGTATGCCTTGGAGAGGAGAAGGGAGAGAAGGGAAAGAGTGAATGAGTGTGTGTGTGTGTGTGTGTGTGTCTAGGGGGAAGGAAAGGAAGGCAAGAGAAAGAAAGAGACAGAGGGAGAGAGGAAGACCAAGACCATGCAGGGGTGTAGGGGGCAAAACTTGCACTGCCACTGAACTTGCAAAACTTGACTTGCACTGTTTACTCTATTTGGACTTTTGTGGACTTTTGCACTAGCAGGATTTTCTATTTGGACTTTGCATTCACACTTGCACCTTTGCTTTGTACCAAAAACCTCGGCTTTTCTATAATGAGCCTAGACTAAAACCTACAACTGTATAGTCTGAACCTTTACTAGTAATATCTATTTGTTAACCAGCAGCTAGATAACAAGTTGTAGTAGTCAGCAATTTAGGTTTGTAAGGAAGGCAGCTGGCTCTGCCAGTGCAGTCTCGTGATCCATGCATAGAGGCTGTATTGTGTGAATGTGCTGGAAAACTGCAATAAGTTACATTTCTTGCAAAGTAACAATTTCTATGAAAGCTATGAAACTGACGTATCTTTTCTCTGTGAGAACTACAGAACTACTAATGTATTGCGCATGTGCATGTACTGCGCATGTGTATGTGTGAAGTATGGTGTGTTTTATGCGCATGACCACTAATCTGTATAAGAACGAGTGTCAGGTGACGCTCGTGGCGCAGTATCCTGAGTCTGAACTTAGTACTGTGACAGCTAGCTAATAAAAGTTGCCTTGCTTTGGAAGTCAGCGTCTCGGCCTCCTGATTTACTTGCTAATTAGCCCTGTTACAGGGGTACAGCCTGCATCAATCTTGAGAGGGGGTAGGTGTCTGTGCAGGGCCGCAGAGAGTGGGGGATGGAGGGGGGCAAAATTCCCCGGGCCCGGCGCCGAGATCACTCTCTCTCTCTCCTGCTCCTGACGGGACCCGGGTGATTGCGTCCTATCAGGAGCAGAAGTGAGAAAACTCCAGCATCAGGCCCCCCTTGGTTTCCCTAGACAAACTTTTTAAAACACTTGTAAAACCAGGGGTGGACTAAGAGTATTCTGGGCCCCCACACACACTGCCCATGCTACCCCCCCCCCCCCCCCACACACACACACACACTACCTCCCCCCTTACCTTGAAGGGCCCTGGTGGTCTAGTGGTTTCTTCATGGTCAGGAAAGAACCCCACTCTTTCCTGTCTGATTGCTGCAGCTACTCTGCCCTGCGTTGTCTTTTCAAAATGGCTGCCGAGACTGCCACAGGGAGTCTCAGCAACCATTTTTAAAACACGGCAGGGGGCTGTAGTGTGCAGCGGGCAACTGAGCAGAGCCACTGGGTCCCCTGGGCCCTCGGGCACTGCCCAGTTGCCCGAATGGTCAGTCCGCGCTGTGTAAAACCATGTAAAATGCTTTTGATCTGCAAAAGTTCAGCTAAAATCTTGTTCTGGACAACCCTTATGCCAGGGCTGGCCTTAACTTACAGCGTTAATTTTCATCTACTGCCGTCCAATACCTCTGCACCTTGCACAGCTATTTTCTGAGAATTGGGGAAGAATTCCAGTTGGTCTCATTTACATGTGCTTGACTACATTAGCAAGCTATTTGCACTCCTCCTGCCCCCGTGCTCATTGTTTCCCCTGCTAGAGCCCTCTCAGCATTCTACGCTACTAATGGGCAGATGATCAAAAGTCCCTCGCTGTTCCAAACAGAACTCTAAAACTAGCGCTGGAACAGTGTGGGGCTTTACCAGACCTATGATCAGAGATAACTGCATGCAAATTTAAGCATGCAATCCTCTCTGATCATGGGGTAGACTTGCGGGAGCATTGTGCCTGAGCGATCTTCCCGCACTTGTTTGATAGGTCTGGACTGTCAAAAACCCCAACTACCCTCACCCCGTGCCAGGCGAAACAGGGACATGAGGTCCAGCGGACCTCCAGTCCCCCGACCCCTCTCCTACACAGATGGGTCCGATGGGTCTCCAGTCCCCCCTAAACCCCCGCCAACATTCCTCAGATGTCCCTGTGGCCCAGTGGGTGACCGACGACCCCCCCCCCCGTGACGACCCCCCCCCTGACCCAGGTCTCCAGCCCCCCCATCCCCCCCAGCATTCCTGAGATGTCCCTGGTGGCCCAGTGGGCCGCGGTCAATCCCCCCACCCCCTATCTTGTTGGAGGAGGGGGTGGCCTCCCTCCTCTTCCATCAGCGCTACCTGCAAAATGGCGGCGCCCAGCCCTGCCCAGTATATCCTGGGATGCACTGGGTGGGGCTTCACTCCTTTATATGGTGTGAAGCCCCGCCCAGTGTATCCCAGGATGCACTGGGCACGGCTGGGCACCGCCATTTTGCATACAGCGCCAATGGACGAGGAGGGAGGCCACCTCCCTCCTCCAACCTAAGGCATGGGGGTGGGGATGGGCCACTAGACCACCAGGTAGGTGGGGGGGATTGACCGCAGCCCACAGATGCTGGGGGGATTAGGGGGGCTGGAGACCCACTGGATCTCCAGCCCCCCTGAACCTGTGTCAGGGGGGTCAGGGGAACCAGAGGTCTGTGGACCTCCAGCCCCCTATCACTGAGGGGGGGGGGTCGGTCGGGTCGAGGTTCCTGCGGGGGGCTGCTGCACTGGGGGGAATGGGGGCCTGCTAGCATGCTAGACAGGACTCACCATTCCTCCTCAATGGTCTGCAAACCCTAACGCCAGCTCCAAGCTGGCGTAGGGTTTGCCACGGCCAGCGCACAATCTTTGGCGCGCTGGTCGCTGATCATTGGGGGCTCTGATCATGGGGCAGCAGCAAATGCAGGCAATAGTATGGCACTAACAGCCTCTAGTGCCTGCATTTGCTTCTGAACATCTGGGCCTGAATGAAGTGGGGATGAGGAGTTGGGAGAATCCAGCCTTGTGGTTTGGTAATGCTTTATATCTGCACTTCAGAACTGGGCTGGCTGCTGGTCTCCACTCATTCAGAGGTGCTGAAAATTGCAGAGACTTTTAAAATGCAGAAAACAGAGGCTGAAAAGGCTAAAAAGAAATACAGGAAAATGCAAAAGGCAAAGATTGAAAATCACAAGAGACCAGGACTGGAGAAAACTGTGGAAAGCATTTGGTTAAAACGTTACAGGTTTGCAATATACTGTATATATGTTTTCTTAGATGTGCAGAGAAACTTTGAAGTTTTGGTTGCTATCTGAGCTGAACTGACGTTTTGCAGACCACTGACCCTGATCCAAAGTCTCCCCCCCCCCCCCTTCCTGCCAACAAATGCTTAGTAGATTCCCCCCAAAATTGCGCAAAGCCCCCACTATGGCAGGGCTTCTCAACCCAGCCCTCGGGACATACCAAGCCAGTCTGATTTTTGGGACACCCACAATGAATATGCATGAGAGAGATTTGCATACAATGGAGGCATTGCAATTTCTCTCTTGCATACACATTATGGATATCATGGCTTGGGTGTCCCGAGGACTGGGTTTAGAACCCCTGCACTAGAAGGACTTGAATCTCAGATGAGCCACTGGCCCCCAATTCCCCTCTCCCCATCCCTGTCTGAGACTCAGCAATCAATAGTACAGCTCCCCTTCCACAAAATGTACCCTTTGGCTCAGAGGCTCCCTGTCCTCCCTTGCCCCAAGCCCTGCCTCATTCCACATTAGCCAAATCCAACTGGAGACAGGAACGATTCCTTCAGTGCTGGCACCTGCCAAAATGGCAATACACTGGAACATACTGCACTGTTACAATTTTTTAATCTGTGGATAAATAAGAAGTCATCAACAATCTCAGGATTAAGTCTAGCTCTCCTGTCTTCCTCAGTCCTTCCTGCAATAGAAGATGTGCTGGTAGAAGGAATGTACAGGATCCCCCATGCAAATTTTGCTAGTTGTGGACAGCATGTTTGCTTGTTTTTCCAAAAAATCCAAACATCATTGTACATAAGTAATGCCACACTGGGAAAAGACCAAGGGTCCATTGAGTCCAGCATCCTGTCCATGACAGCGGCCAATCCAAGCCAAGGGCACCTGGCAAGCTTCCCAAACGTACAAACATTCTGTACATGTTATTCCTGGAATTGTGGATTTTTCCCAAGTCCATTTAGTAGTGGTTTATGGACTTGTCGTTTAGGAAACCATCTAACCTCTTTTTAAACTCTGCTAAGCTAACCGCCTTCACCACGTTCTCCGGAAACGAATTCCAGAGTTTAATTACACGTTGGGTGAAGAAATATTTTCTCCGATTTGTTTTAAATTTACTACACTGTAGTTTCATCGCAATCCCCCTAGTCCTAGTATTTTTGGAAAGCGTGAACAGACGCTTCACATCCACCTGTTCCACTCCACTCATTATTTTATATACCTCTATCATGTCTCCCCTCAGCAGTCTCTTCTCCAAGCTGAAAAGCCCTAGCCTCCTTAGTCTTTCTTCATAGGGAAGTCATCCCATCCCCGCTATCATTTTAGTTACCCTTCGCTGCACCTTTTCCAATTCTACTATATCTTTCTTGAGATGCGGCGACCAGAATTGAACACAATACTCAAGGTGCGGTCGCACCATGGAGCGATACAACGGCATTATAATATCCTCACACCTGTTTTCCATACCTTTCCTAATAATACCCAACATTCTATTCGCTTTCCTAGCTGCAGCAGCACACTGAGCAGAAGGTTTCAGTGTATTATCGGCAACGACACCCAGATCCCTTTCTTGGTCCGTAACTCCTAACAGGGAACCTTGTATGGTGTAGCTATAATTCGGGTTCTTTTTTCCCACATGCATCACCTTGCACTTGCTCACATTAAACGTCATCTGCCATTTAGCCACCCAGTCTCCCAGTCTCATAAGGTCCTTCTGTAATCCTGTCTGCATCCTGTCTGTTAATAACAGTCCAGTTCATTAACAGGCTTCAAAGTAGAAAACGACACTGGGACAAAGTTTGTGGCCATCTTCATGGGCTCTGGCTCCATTCCCCCCCCCCCCCCCCCCCCCCCCCACCGCATCATTCTCTAATGTGCTCTACACTTCATGCAAAAGGTTATGTAAATTGCACAGTAAAGGGTTGTTGTAATGCAAATGCATTCAAAGCAGCTCAGGTATGATCAATTTTGTGAAAACATCAGGCACAAGGGAAATATGAAAAAAAAAAGTCTTTTGAGCTCATTTTCACACACACAAAAAACTTCACCTCGGGAGGTCAGGTGTTGTCAGGGTGCAAGATTGCCACTGCGGGCATGAGCAAATGGGGACTACTTCTTTGCCCCCCTATGGGAACACCTTCCGGGGTGAGTTGGGAATTTGGGGATCCCCAAAGCAGGCTATTATTATTATTTACAAGGAAGCAGGGCTGTGCCAGCTATAGTTATTGTTCTGTCTGTTTACCTGTCTTATCTAGATTGTAAGCTCTTTCAGCAGGGACTGTCTTTTTGTGTATAGTATACAGCGCTGCGTAAGCCTTGTAGCGCTATAGAAATGATAAGTAGTAGTAGTATAGTTACGCCCCATATGACTACTGGCATCTGCCCACCCGCCCGATCCCTTCCAATGAGAGGAAATGGGGGGGGGGGGGGAGCAATATTTATGCCTTCCATATTTTCGCCTAATGCCTCGCAGCTTGCACTGCCCATGGGACAGCGTTGCAAAGGATGCTTGAGGGAGGGAATGGGACTGTCCGTGCTGGGAATTAACTTAAGTTTTGAGCTTTGGCTTGGAGCTAAGGTGTCATCTGGGCTACTAAAGCCACCAAGGCTGGGGGAAGCTTGGATAGCAAGGCCAGCTGCCAGGCTGCGTTGCCAAGAAATTGTTGCAAAATGTAGCTATGGGATTGAGTTAGGAGCTCATTTGTACAATAAAGTTGCAAAAAATTAGGGAAAGAATTCTACGGATATGTCCCCTGAAAAGGGAATCTGTGGTGTGTTAGAAAAAGTTCCAGTCCGTTTTCAATCTGCGAGGAAAGTTAGACATGATGAAGACTAAAATAAAAATGCATAAAGGCTCTCTTTTTCCAGCAAGTAGAAAACACACCTGGGAGGGGGGCGGAGAACAGGACTTTCTCCTCCTTCTGAAGCCAATGACCAATATATTGTGGTGCAAAAATCTGTTCATTGACCTTCGTTTTAGAAATTATCAAATTTCTTCTGACATTAACAAAACATACCTTTGGATCTGTTGGGGGGGGGGGGGGGGGCGTGGTGGTAGCAGAGGAGCAAAAGATTAATACTAATACTAATACTAAGCTGTTTGCTCCAGCATTCCAGTCCGACTGTTCCAGCTTCTCTTTGCTTGCTTCAGCCTACTTGCTCCGGTACACCTGCTCCAGCATTCCAGTCCGACTGTTCCAGGTTCTCCTTGCTTGCTTCAGCCTACTTGCTCCGGTACACCTGCTCCAGCCTACCTACTCCAGCACATCTGCTCGAGCGTGTTCCAGTCCGCCTGAACCAGCTTCTCCCTGCTTATTCCAGTACCTGCTCCAGCCTGCCTGCTCCAGCTCATCTGCTCCAGCGTGTTCCAATCCACCTGAACCAGCTTCTCCCTGCCTGTCTCAGTCCATCTGCTCCAGACTGCCTGCTCCAGCTTCTCCATGCTCGTTCCTATTCATCCGCACCAGCTGCTCCAGCCAACCTGCTAGCTTGTCAGCCATTGACTTACTTGCCTACTAGCTTACTAGCCCGCTAACTCACCAGCCATTGACATACCTGCTCTCCAGTTTCTCCCTGCTCACTCCTGTCCTCCTGCATCAGTATGCTCCAGCCCGCCTGCTAACTTGTCAGCCCTTAACTTACCTGCTCTCCAGCGTCTCCCTGCTCATTCCTATCCATCGGCACCAGCATGCCCCAACCCGCCCGCTAACCTGTCTCCCACTGATTTACCTGCTGACCTGCTAACTTGTCAACCTACCTGCCTCACTGCTTGTTCCAGCCCACCTGCCTCTCCCTGCTCGTTCCTGTCCATCCGCACCAGCCTGCTTCACCCCGCCTACAAGCTTGCAGCCACTGCCACACTTGCCTGCCTCCTAACCTGCCAGCCACGCACTTACCCACTCTCCAGTACATCAATCCCACCAATTCCAAGCCTCCGGCTCTTCGCTCTGTCACTACACTTACACCTGTCACACTGTAACCACTACTTATGGCCCCTGTCCACATCTTCTTCCTTGCCCTGTCCCTTCCTAATCTTTTCCCCTCCCCTTACCGCTGTCTACCGCTGGAACCCATTGCCCTCCCGTGTTCCCTCCCATCCTGCCCGCTACGGCATCCCTCACCACCTCACCATCTCTCCTGTCCCCCTCCTCCTTCCTAGCCCTTAATCTCCAACATCTCCTTCCTACCATTAACCCTTCACCATTCCTCCTATGTGCACCCCGTCTTCGTCGCCTTCGTCGCCCGACCTCCCCCACCCTCCTCCGCACTCTCTTGCTCCTCCTCCTGCTATCCGCGGGAGACATTAACCCTAATCCAGGCCCCCCCCACCTGTCCTCCTCCTTTCCATTCAAACGCTTCCGTGATGTCTCCAACCTCGTCCCTATTCCCCTCCTCCCCCCCTCTTCCCTCCCCTTCTCATGTGCCTTGTGGAATGCCCACTCGATCGGCAACAAACTGCCCTTCACCCACGATCTCTTCATCTCTCGTTCCCTCCAACTGCTCGCCCTAACTGAAACCTGGCTCTCCCCTGACGACTCTGCCTCAGTCGCGGCCCTCTGTCATGGAGGCTATCTCTTCTCCCACACTCCCCGCCCAGATGGCCGCGGTGGAGGCGTCGGGCTACTTCTCTCACCCTCCTGTAGTTTCCAACCCCTCCTCCTACCGCAGTCTCACTGCTTCTCGTCCTTCGAAGCTCACTCCATCCGGCTATTCCATCCATTACCACTCAGAGTTGCAGTCATCTACCGCCCCCCTGACAAACCCCTCTCTTCATTCCTTACTGACTTCGACGCTTGGCTCACCGTCTTTCTTGATCCCGCATCTCCTTCCCTCATTCTTGGTGATTTTAACATTCACGTTGACAACCCATCCAATGCCTACGCTTCTAAATTCCTTACTCTGATATCCTCCTTTAACCTCCGACTATGCTCTACCACCCCTACTCACCGTGATGGCCATTGTCTCGACCTCGTTCTCGTCTCTTCCTGCTCACCTTCCAATTTCTGCACCTCAGTCCTTCCTATCTCAGATCATCACCTAATTACCCTCACACTTCATCACCCTCCCCCTCAACCTCGCCCAACTATAACCACGCCTTTCAGGAATCTCCAAGCTGTCGACCCCCCTACCCTATCCTCCCACATCTCCAATCTCTTCCCTTCCATCTCGTCTTCTGAATCTGTCGACACGGCTGTCTCTACCTACAATGAAACTCTCTCCACCGCTCTGGATACCCTAGCACCATCTGTCTCTCGCCCCACTAAGCGCACTAATCCGCAGCCCTGGTTAACCCCCTGCATCCGTTACCTTCGCTCCTGCACCCGATCTGCTGAACGACTCTGGAGGAAATCTCGCACCCTATCAGACTTCACCCATTACAAATTCATGCTATCCTCCTTCCAATCCTCCCTATTCCTTGCCAAACAGGAATATTATTCTCAATTAACCAATTCTCTTGGCTCCAACCCTCGTCGCCTCTTTGCCACCCTCAACTCCCTACTTAAAGTACCCTCCGCTCCCACCCCTCCCTCACTCTCTCCTCAATCACTAGCTGACCACTTCCGCGATAAAGTGCAGAAGATCAACCTTGAATTCACTTCCAAGCCTTCTCCTCCCTGTGACTTCTTAACCCACTCCCTCAACCAACCTAACCCGGCCTCCTTTTCCTCCTTCCCTGAGATCACCGAAGAGGAAACTGCTCGCCTTCTTTCTTCCTCCAAGTGCACCACCTGTTCCTCGGATCCCATTCCCACCAATCTGCTTACCAACATCTCTCCTACAGTTATCCCCTCAATCTGTCACATCCTCAACCTCTCTCTCTCCACTGCTACTGTCCCTGACACCTTCAAGCACGCAGTAGTCACACCACTTCTCAAAAAACCATCACTTGACCCAACCTGTCCCTCCAACTACCGCCCCATTTCTCTTCTACCCTTCCTCTCCAAACTACTTGAGCGTGCTGTCCACAGCCGTTGCTTTGACTTCCTCTCCTCTCAGGCTGTCCTCGACCCGCTTCAATCTGGCTTTCGCCCACTACACTCGACAGAAACAGCACTCTCTAAAGTCTGCAATGACCTGTTCCTCGCCAAATCCAAAGGCCATTACTCCATCCTCATCCTCCTCGACCTATCCGCCGCCTTTGACACCGTCAATCATAATTTACTTCTTGACACACTGTCCTCATTTGGGTTCCAGGGCTCCGTCCTCTCCTGGTTCTCCTCGTATCTTTCCCAACGCACCTTCAGAGTATCTTCTAATGGCTCCTCTTCCACCCCCATCCCGCTCTCTGTTGGGGTTCCCCAAGGATCTGTCCTTGGACCGCTTCTCTTCTCGATATACACCTCTTCCCTTGGCTCGTTGATCTCATGTCATGGTTTCCAGTACCATCTCTATGCCGATGACACCCAGCTTTACCTCTCCACTCCCGACATCACAGTTGAAACCCAGGCCAAAGTTTCAGCCTGCCTTTCCGACATCGCTGCCTGGATGTCCAACCGGCATCTGAAACTGAACATGGCAAAGACTGAGCTCCTTATCTTTCCACCCAAACCCTCTTCTCCTCTTCCCCCACTTTCCGTCTCTGTTGACAACACCCTCATCCTCCCCGTCTCTTCAGCACGCAATCTCGGAGTCATCTTCGATTCCTCCCTCTCCTTCTCTGCCCATATCCAACAGACAGCTAAGACCTGTCGCTTCTTCCTCTATAATATTAGCAAAATTCGCCCCTTCCTCTCTGAACAGACCACCCGCACCCTCGTCCACTCACTCGTTACCTCTCGTCTTGACTATTGCAACCTTCTCCTCGCTGGCCTCCCGCTTAGCCACCTATCCCCCCTTCAATCTGTCCAAAATTCCGCCGCACGTCTTATCTACCGCATGAACCGATACTCTCATATCACCCCCCTCCTCAAGTCGCTTCACTGGCTCCCAATCCACTACCGTATACAGTTCAAGCTTCTTCTATTGACCTTCAAGTGCACTCAATCTGCTGCCCCCCATTACCTCTCTACCCTCCTCTCCCCGTATGTTCCCACCCGTAACCTCCGCTCTCAGGACAAATCACTCCTATCTGTACCCTTCTCCACCACCGCTAACTCCAGACTCCGCCCCTTCTGCCTCGCAGCACCTTATGCCTGGAACAGACTTCCTGAGCCCATACGCCATGCGCCCTCCCTGCCCATCTTCAAGTCCTTACTCAAGGCCCATCTCTTCTCCCTTGCTTTTGGCGCCTAACCACCTTCCCCATTCCTGTTACCTACACTGACTGCGTAGTCTATTACCGTTAGATTGTAAGCTCTCTTGAGCAGGGACTGTCCCTCCCCGTGTTTAAACTTGTACAGCGCTGCGTAACCCTGGCAGCGCTATAGAAATGCTGAGTAGTAGTAGTAGTAGTAATACTAAGCTTCGGGGGGCGGGGCGCAATGGACACTTCTCAACGGAGAGGCTGTGGTGGCTTTAAGATAGCCCCGCTCCTTTCTTTGGGGTAATAGAACAGGATGGAGTAGGCGGGGCGATGTTGGGGGCGGGGCGCAATGGGCCTTCTCCTAAAGGGGAGGTTGTGGCTTCCAGCTAACCCCGCCCCTTTCCTAAGGTTAGGGCAGCGGGCATGGCAGGAGGTGGGGTGCAATGAGTCAGTCTCCTAGAGGTTGTGGCTTTTAGGTAGCCCCGCCCCTTTCCTAAAACTAGGGCAGAGTGGGCATGGCAGGAGGCGGGGTGCAATGAGTCAGTGTCCTAGAGGTTGTAGCTTCCAGCTAACCCCGCCCCTTTCCTAAGATTAGGGCAGTGGGCATGGCAGGAGGCGGGGTGCAATGAGTCAGTCTCCTAGAGGTTGTGGCTTTTAGCTAGCCCCGCCCCTTTCCTAAAACTAAGGCAGAGTGGGCATGGCAGGAGGCGGGGTGCAATGAGTCAGTCTCCAAGAGGTTGTGGCTTTTAGGTAGCCCCGCCCCTTTCCTAAAACTAGGGCAGAGTGGGCATGGCAGGAGGCGGGGTGCAATGAGTCAGTGTCCTAGAGGTTGTAGCTTCCAGCTAACCCCGCCCCTTTCCTAAGATTAGGGCAGTGGGCATGGCAGGAGGCGGGGTGCAATGAGTCAGTCTCCTAGAGGTTGTGGCTTTTAGCTAGCCCCGCCCCTTTCCTAAGATTAGGGCAGTGGGCATGGCAGGAGGCGGGGTGCAATGAGTCAGTCTCCAAGAGGTTGTGGCTTTTAGCTAGCCCCGCCCCTTTCCTAAAACTAGGGCAGAGTGGGCATGGCAGGAGGCGGGGTGCAATGAGTCAGTGTCCTAGAGGTTGTAGCTTCCAGCTAACCCCGCCCCTTTCCTAAGATTAGGGCAGTGGGCATGGCAGGAGGCGGGGTGCAATGAGTCAGTCTCCTAGAGGTTGTGGCTTTTAGCTAGCCCCGCCCCTTTCCTAAAACTAAGGCAGAGTGGGCATGGCAGGGGGCGGGGTGCAATGAGTCAGTCTCCAAGAGGTTGTGGCTTTTAGCTAGCCCCGCCCCTTTTCTGGGACTAGGGTGGAGTGGGCGTGGTAAATGCCGGGGAGGGAGAGCAGCTGTAGCGACCGCCTGTGCCCATCTCAGTCCCGGCTGCTGAGAGCGGGCAGAGCCAGGCAGCGGCACCGGCTCCGTTGGACTAACAGGGGAAATAGAATGCAGCAGGCCCAGATCGGAGCCGCGCGATCCCGCCGCCCCACGGCTCTCTGATCTCTCCCCAGCGCCCGGCATCGCCAGGCGGGCGCCTCCCTCCCTCCTCCAGTCCCGGACCGTGCGATCGTTCTGCGGAGCCCGTCTGCAGCCGGTACCGGGGGGATCTCCGCTGTGACAGCACGAAAGCAGCAGGTACGGAGCTGTAGCCTTGGGGCTGGGGCTTCCCTTCCCCTCCCTGCACCGGTTTGCATTCGTCTGCTTTCCGGGAGCAGTTGGATTATAAAGTCCTTGAGTGGAGTGGGGGCTGGCCGGGCTTCATTGTCCCCAGGCTTGTTGTCATTTGTGCCTTGAGCTGTGCTTGGAGGTTTATTTATAAAAGCCATTTGTAACTTTATAGCACTGGGACATTGTCTGCACACAGCGTGTGTGAGAGACAGAGCTCTGCCTCCTGCACCTGCCTCCTGATCAGCTTAGAAAAGTTTCAGCTTAATGTGCTGAGAGGTGAAAAATGGGAACTGTGCATTTGAAGATTGTGGTTTCCTTTCTTTGCCAACTGATGATTGCTGGTTCTACCTTGGAGATTGGTTCTTATGACATTGAACGGGGCAGAGAAGCCAAGTGTGAGCCCATCGAGATCCACATGTGTCACGGAATCGGCTACAATATGACAAGGATGCCCAATTACATGGGTCACGAGAATCAGCAGGAAGCTGCCATAAAGCTGCATGAATTTGCACCCTTGGTGGAGTATGGGTGCCACGTCCACCTTCGATTCTTCCTTTGCTCCCTGTATGCTCCTATGTGTACTGACCAAGTGTCCACATCCATCCCTGCATGCAAACCCATGTGTGAACAGGCACGTCAAAAGTGTGCCCCCATCATGGAGCACTTTAACTTCGGCTGGCCCGAATCGTTGGACTGCAGCAAACTGCCCACCAAAAATGATCCCAATGCGTTATGTATGGAAGCCCCTGAAAATGCTACCGCTGGAGAGACTCACAAGGGCCAGGGCATGCTCCCAGTGGCCCCAAGACCTCGGCCTTCAGGACCTGGAGAGGGCAGGGGTCAGAGCACCCTGGGCACGTGTGACAACCCTGAAAAGTTTCAGTATGTGGAGAAGAGTTTGACCTGTGCTCCAAAGTGCTCTCCTGGAGTGGACGTGTACTGGTCCAGGGGAGACAAGGACTTTGCCCTCATCTGGATGGCCGTGTGGTCCACCCTGTGCTTTGTGTCCACTGCTTTCACGGTGCTGACCTTCCTGTTGGACCCACATCGATTCCAGTACCCAGAAAGACCAATCATCTTCCTGTCCATGTGTTACAACGTTTACTCTGTGGCATTCATTATTCGATCTGTGGCTGGCGCAGAGAACATTGCCTGTGATCGTGAAAATGGTGAGCTGTATATTATCCAAGAGGGGCTTGAGAGTACTGGCTGCACCATTGTCTTCCTCATTCTCTATTACTTTGGCATGGCCAGTTCTCTTTGGTGGGTCATCCTGACCTTGACCTGGTTCCTGGCAGCAGGAAAGAAATGGGGGCATGAGGCAATCGAAGCTCACAGCAGTTACTTTCACATGGCTGCCTGGGGCATTCCAGCCATGAAAACCATCATCATCCTCACCATGAGAAAAGTGACCGGTGATGAGCTGACAGGGCTGTGCTATGTGGGCAGCATGGATGTCAGTGCCCTGACTGGTTTTGTGTTGATCCCGCTTTCTTGCTACCTGGTGATTGGTACATCTTTCATCCTAACAGGTTTTGTGGCTCTGTTCCACATTAGGAAAATCATGAAGACTGGGGGCACCAACACGGAGAAGTTGGAGAAGCTCATGGTTAAGATTGGTGTCTTCTCCATCCTCTACACCGTCCCTGCCACGTGTGTCATCATATGCTACTTCTATGAACGGCTTAACATGGATTATTGGGACTTTCGCGCCTCGGAGCATGGCTGCATTACCTTCCCTGGGAAAGGCAACATCAGCTGCTCTCTGGAATCTTCCATACCAACCATGGTGGTCTTCATGCTGAAGATCTTCATGTCCCTGATAGTGGGTATCACCTGTGGCATCTGGGTGTGGAGCTCCAAAACTCTGCAGACCTGGCAGAGCTTATGTAACAGAAAAGTAGGAGCCAGGACTAGAAGGAAACCTTGTGGGGGTGTCACGTGCAATGGTGCCCACTGCCATTACAAAGCACCCACAGTCACGTTACATATGACAAAGACAGACTCTTACCTGGACAGCCCCACTCGTGTATAGCAAGAGCTGTGCGTCTCTCTTTCAGTCTGGGCAGCATTGCAAGTTCCTCCTCGTGTGTGAGGGAGTGTGGTTGAAACCGTACACCGCCTCCGGACAGCTGAGTGCGTGCCCAGTTGCTGAGGACAGCAGGGGCAGAGCCATGAGGTTGGGCACAGGGCTAGACAGCACAAACAACTTCAAGCAAGTGCCACAGATGTTAGGATTAGCCCGGGGAAGGAAGGTGAAATAAAAGCAAACTGAATTTTAAAGGGAATTGACAGAGCTTTTATAGAAGTCCTAAGGTTGCCAAAGCTGCCACTGCAGGCAGGAACTGGAACACATTGACAGTGGGAGAGCCCAGGGGCTCAAAGCCACAGCTGTATGGAAGAATCCAATACTGTATCAAGGTTTGGGGGAGGAGAGAATCAGATTGAAGTTTATTTAATTATGTAATTTATTTTAGTGGGAGTTTTGGTTTTGGGAAAGATTGCTAAATGAAATGGTGAAAAATAAATAACCTTTTATGAGGACATCAGAGGAGAGAGCTGGAGATCCTGGTGGGGGATGGGGGGGGGATGGGATTCGAACTATAGACACAACTGCTCTGGAGTGCATGGTTTAAATACTGTGGCTTTGCAACTACAAACTCGCCTGCTTGATTCGCTGTGACTGTTAAGAAAACAAGATTGTACCAGAACTGGGTCCCCTGTTCTTTCCTGAGGCAGTCCCAGAGTAAGAGTTAGGTCCCCATCCTCTCCTGTGCCAGATCCAGAGTGTGAGCTAGGTCCCTCTGTCCTCTCCTGTGCCAGTCCCAGGGTGGGAGCTGGGTCCCCATCCTCTCCTGTGCCAGATCCAGAGTGTGAGCAAGGTCCCTCTGTCCTCTCCTGTGCCAGTCCCAGAGCGGGAGCTGGTTCCCCCTGTCCTCTCCTGTGCCAGTCCCAGAGTGAGAGTTAGGTCCCTCTGTCCTCTCCTGTGCCAGTCCCAGAGGGGGAGCTGGGTCCCTCTGTCCTCTCCTGTGCCAGTTCCAGAGCGGGAGCTGGGTCCCTCTGTCCTCTCCTGTGCCAGTCCCAGAGGGGGAGCTGGGTCCCTCTGTCCTCTCCTGTGCCAGGCCCAGAGTGTGAGCTAGGTCCCTCTGTCCTCTCCTGTGCCAGGCCCAGAGTGTGAGCTAGGTCCCTCTGTCCTCTCCTGTGCCAATCCCAGAGTGGGAGCTGGGTCCCCATCCTCTGCTGTGCCAGTCCCAGAGTGAGAGTTAGGTCCCCCATCCTCTCCTGTGCCAGTCCCAGAGGGGGAGCTGGGTCCCTCTGTCCTCTCCTGTGCCAGTCCCAGGGTGGGAGCTGGGTCCCCATCCTCTCCTGTGCCAGATCCAGAGTGAGAGCTGGGTCCCTCTATCCTCTCCTGTGCCAGTCCCAGAGTGGGAGCTGGGTCCCCATCCTCTCCTGTGCCAGATCCAGAGTGAGAGCTGGGTCCCTCTATCCTCTCCTGTGCCAGTCCCAGAGTGTGAGCTAGGTTTTTCTGTCCTCTCCTGTGCCAGTCCCAGAGTGGGAGTTAGGTCCCCATCCTCTCCTGTGCCAGTCCCCGTGTGGGAGCTGGGTCCCTGTGCCAGTTCCAGAGTGAGAGCTGGGTCCCCATCCTCTCCTGTGCCAGTCCCTGTGTGGGAGCTGGGTCCCCATCCTCTCCTGTGCCAGTCCCAGAGTGGGAGCTGGGTCCCCGTGTCCCCTGTGCCAGTTCCAGAGTGTGAGCTAGGTCCCTCTGTCCTCTCCTGTGCCAGTGAGAGATAGGAAAGGGTCCCCTGTCCTCTCCTGCAGCAGTCCGAGCGGGGGGGGGGGGGGGGGGCTGGGTCCTCATTTCTCCCTGCACCCATCCCAGGGCAGGAGGTGGAGGTGTGTGTTTTATAAAGCTCTTCTCCTTGCTTTAAAGAAACCTGATGTTATCTACAAAAGAAACCAGTAATAAGATCCACTGCAAAAGGAAGAATGAAAAAGATTTAAAGTAAAGTGAGCTTGAGGATAAATCTTTCTTTTGTGTTTTGATATTCTTTACTTATGGCTCTTCACCTGCTCCTGTTCCTAATCTTACAGGGGCTGTCCACCAGTGCAATGCTCCCCCTCACTCCTGCATTAGCGGTGTCCGCTGTAGCCCCCTGGCTGTGCTGAACTCGAAGACGTCCCCCATGGCCCTGGAATCGTCTGATGTCCCTCTCTCCCCCCTACAAAACACTAGTGGAGTCCCCCGTAACCTCTTCGGTTGCACTCTCCCTTAACCTGATGTGGAGTTAGTGGAGTTCAGTTCTGGATTTAATATTTTGGAGCTCGTAGGCAGGTAGCACATCTCAGATAGTGGCGAGGGGTGGGAAGGGGGAGGGGGGGGGTCAGAGCTCCCAAAGGCAAGAGAGGAAGGCCGTAGTACCACAGTGGCGCCCCTGTGAACACATGACCCTAAAGTAGACAGAGTATATTTGACACCCTAGGCAGTCGCCTGTGTTGTATGTGCCAAAATCCTGGCTGATGGAGTTCCTCCATGACCCTACAGTCTTATAAATTCTGTTCTGTTTTGAACTTTTGACATAATGAGATGTTACTGCTGTTTTGACTTATCCGGTGCTTCAGGTTTTTGACTTTCACTTTCAATATTGATTTATGTATTTATCTGGTATTGGAAGTGTTTTAATCACGGCAGCAACATTTGGGGAGCGGCGGTAGCAGTTGAACAGTATCTCATCTCCCCCACCTTCCGTTTCCCCTGCCACCGCCCTGGCCTCTTCCCAGCCACCCGAAAGATATTCAGTGCAAGCACAGGACCTTTCAGTAGAGGTCCGTGCTCAAATGCTGCCATGTCCCACTTTCCCCCTGTTTACGAAATGCATTGGGGGAGGATGGGACATGGCATCATTTGACCACTGGCATCTACTGAGTGGTCCCATGCTGACGCTGGATACCTTTTGGAGCAGCTGGGAAGAAGTAGGGAGGTGTTAGGAGAAAGGGGAGATACTGGCCCTGTGGCTGGGGTAGGAAAGAGGAGAGGAGATACTGAACCAGGCGGGGGGAGGTGGTAGGGAAGGAACAGGTAATACGTTCAGTTCTGGTCTTCGTATCTCAAAAAAGATATAGTGGAATTAGAAAAGGTTCAAAGAAGAGCAACCAAAATGATATGAGGAAAGGATCAAGAGCTTAGGGATCTTCAGCTTGGAAAAGAGATGGCTGAGGGGTGATATGATTGAGTTCTACAAAATCCTGAGTGATGTAGAGCCGGTGGAAGTGAATTGATTCTTTTACCCTTTCAAAAAGTACAAAGACTAGGAACATTCGATGAAGTTACATGGAAATACTTTTTAAAACAAATAGGAGGAAATATATATTTTCACTCAGTGAATAGTTAAGCTCTGGAACTCTTTGACAGAGGATTTCATAACAGCGGTTAGCGTATCTGGATTTTAAAAAGATTTGGACAAGTTCCTGGAGGAAAAGTCCATAGGCTGCTATTGAGACAGACATGGAGAGGCTACTGCTTGCCCCTGGATTAGTATCATGGAATGTTGCTACTAATTGGGTTTCTGCAAGTACTTGTGACCTGGATTGGCCACTGTTGGAAGCAGGATACTGGGCTAGATGGACCATTGGTCTGACCCAGAAGGGAGGAGAAAATGCCTGCCACTTGGGGGGGGGGGGGGGGGAGACAGAGAAAAGGATGTAGCTGACCACCTGGGGGAGTGGGAAAGGGAGATGCTGGTGGGGAGGAGGGGCAGGGTGTCAGCCGTGGGCCAGCCCTAGTTTTAATTTGTTAGATACTGAAAATAACCTTGCATCTTGCTTCTTCTTGTTCTGCTTGCAAGCCGCTGGGTTTTCTCTGTAGCCATGGAAGAAAACAGTGTGGGAGTACAGCAGCCATGCAGCTGAAACCTCACAGAGCCCTACGGAGGAGTCAGGCAGGGAATGTCGGTGAGGACACTAGAGGCAGGAGGTTGATGAAAGAGATGAGAGAGAGCTATAGAAGGCAGCAGTGAGCAGGAGGTGGGGCTGAGTTAGAAACAGTCTTCTGGGGAGGTTTGATTTTGAATTTCAACTTAAACTTTAAAAGCAAATCTACTGAAAAATACAGATTTCTATGCATCTTTAGATTATTATAATTTTTGCCTTGTTTATTACTTAAAAGCAGAAGCTGTAATCATAATACCCCTGGCAGCTGTGGTGTTAGCTTGAGTCATTCGGGGTAATGTGTGGCCTCCATCGAGAATCGGAGTAAAAGCGCAGTACCAGGATGTGCTCAGCCTGTCTGTGTTGTTCCAAGGCAAATATGGATTGAGCTGCTTTCCTGCTGTTCCTTTTTTTCTCATGCCTGGTGCTTTGTTAACTTTGGGCCCTGTACCTCCTGCTTGCTCTCGCCCCTTGGTGACTGTCCTGAGAACAGATGGGGTGAAGTGGATGAGGACAGCTATAGTTCACCAGCTCTCACTATTGCACAGCAGCAGAGCTCAGCCTCTCTTCCTCCTCCCAGCTACTGTGAGACCCACATTACATCCATTTATACCCTTTCTTAGGTGGTAGACCTGCTTCCATAATATTAATCCCAGCTGTGTCTGGCTGTCTGCGTGACCTTGGGGTGGGTTGTTGTATCTCCCTGTACTGGATTCTAATCCTGATATCGGGTCACTTTGATTTCTGTGCTTCTGGTGTTACCTGACTGGACTGGGGTAACAGTCCCTTTGTCCAGCAGACGTAATTGTGTGTCTGAAGTATTCAGACCCTAAAACATCTTCAAGATAACTTTCCAGATAAATGAAACTGTAGAATTCTACTACAGTCATTATTTATATGTCAAGGACTGGCAGCCCTATGTCACAGTAAATTTTCTTCTCCTATCCCTCCCCCCCCCCCCCCCCCCTGCAGAGCAATACAGAAAGCTGTGAAGTTTTTTGTACAGGCAGGGGGTGGGTGGGCACTGGGTGGCCGAACTGTTTTGTGCTTCTCTGTTGAGCAGGTGGAGAACACAGGAAAGCCTGATCTGTGGCTAATTTCCATGAAGGAGAAAAGACAGCTGAGGCAGACTCCGAGATGGCCTGTTCTCAGGCCTGCTCTCATCTTTCTTTTCATGGAAATTGAAACATAGTGGGAAGAAGCCGTATTCTTTCCTGCCTGAGCGGCCCTTTGCTTGGAGGAGAAGGGACACGAGTGTGTTTATCAGACGGGGCCACCAGAGTAAGGAGGGCAGAGCCATGGTCCCTATAATGTACTGACATGAGATTTCTACAGAGCTGTTTCTGGGGGCCCAGCTCCACCAAGATTGGGTTAACATTATTCAACACAATCCCATATAATAAATAAGTTTGCTAAAGGTGAAATTGCCACAGGGAGGAGACAGACCCTCAGACTCCAGGATGTAGGAGACAGGAGGAATCGTAATGCCTTTTGAAATGTGCTGGGTGAATTTTTCAAGCTATGGAGAGGACAGTTCATAAAGAGAGAAAGGCAGACTTTAATCTCCCATTGAAATGCATTAGACTGGATACATTTTGGGGAGGGACAAAAGGGAAAAATGATCTTTTTTTACCCAATAGAGGGGGGCTCGTCCCTTCAGCAGGCAGACACCTGGCACTCCCTGCTGCATGAACTGTATTATATGGCTGAGTGGGAAGCTATGTAGAGTTTCCTTCAAAAGGTGAACCAGCTGCTTAAAGTGCCATCATTTACGGAGAATGTTTACTGGAGAGGGCAATCTCCCAGCATGCACACCGTTGACCATAGTGCTCCCTCGTAACATGAAGGAGAGGCTTGAATTGCACCAGCTCTTTCCAGGGCTCTGAATTTCCCAGAGAAACAGTGGAGCGATGATCTGATAATACATCCTAGCCCCAGCCCCCAGCACGCACACAAACAAACTTTCCTCCTGGAGATTTGTGTCATCGAAAGCAAGTGCAACAAGAATTCCTGGGAGACATACATTTGTAACACTAATCCTCAGAAACCAGGAGCTGCTTTTTGAGGATGTGCCAGAGTGGGAATAGGAGAGAGAAATAGGGTGACTCAGGGGTTGATGCAGTGAGCCACATGTTAGAGCTGTGTGCTGATGGTTGAACGCATGGCTTCTATCAGAAATGTAACGAGACAGTTTTATTCTCTGATGTAGTAAGCTAATCATATGCATGAGAGGGTAAGCACACTAGGGGGTAAATCCTATAAATTTAGGCACTAGGATGGTGCATTCTGAGCACGAATGCCATTATGGCTTGGAGTTCACAGTCTCGTGCCTAACTTTAGGTGCGAGCACTTCCGCCATGTCAAAAGCTGCTGCTTGTGCCTAGCAGTTGGCAGGGATGTAACCCCTAGTATTCTATAACATGCGTGCTTAACTCCTAGGCACCCCCGACCTGTCCATGCCCGTCCCACACACTGCTCCCTCTAAGCTAAGCAGAAATCCTCCAGCTGCATTGCTGCCAATGGGGGATGATGCTTCAATATTGTGTTTTCAATTGCTAGGGACAGACAGGTTCCCTGGAGTCCTAAAGAGTTTGTCTGTCCCTCACTATTGAAAATGTGATATTGAAACAGCACCTCCCCCTGGCAGGACTGTAGGTGGAGGACTGTCGCTAAGCTTAGAGGGAACAGTGCTCCCAGAAGTTGTGTGTGACAGAAAATGAGCGCACAGCTTCTAAAACGACGACTAAGGTCAGTTCCATGCACAACTGCCAATTAACACCAATTTAAGCCAGTAATTGGCTGTTATCTCCAGTTAACAGCCAGTTATTAAGTTGTGCGCACAAATGACCTTATGCTATAAATTGGGTGCCCAACTTTGCACATTCCGGTGTGCCCAGGTTTATGGAATTGGTGGGGGGGGGGGGTAGACATGCCTAAGGTTCTGTGCTGAGGGCAGCTAGTACTGTGTAGAATTGGAAAAGGTGCAGCAAAGGGCGACTAAAATGATGGCGGGGATGGGACGACTTCCCTATGAAGAAAGACTAAGGAGGCTAGTGCTTTTCAGCTTGGAGAAGAGACGGCTGAGGGGAGACATGATAGAGGTATGTAAAATAATGAGTGGAGTGGAACAGGTGGATATGAAGCATCTGTTCACGCTTTCCAAAAATACTAGGACTAGGGGCATGCGATGAAACTACAGTGTAGTAAATTTAAAACAAATCAGAGAAAATTTTTCTTCACCCAACGCATAATTAAACTCTGGAATTTGTTGCCGGAGAACGTGGTGAAGGTGGTTAGCTTGGCAGAGTTTAAAAAGGGGTTAGACGGTTTCCTAAAGGACAAGTCCATAAACCGCTACTAATTGGACTTTGGAAAAATCTACAATTCCGGGAATAACATGTATAGAATGTTTGTATGTTTGGGAAGCTTGCCAGGTGCCTTTGGCCTGGATTGGCCGCTGTCGTGGACAGGATGCTGGGCTCGATGGACCCTTGGTCTTTCCCAGTGTGGCATTACTTATGTACTTATGTGTGCACATCTGTGCAAAATGGAAGCGCCAGCACACGGACTAATTTCAGTAAATGGCTCCCAAATTTGGGCACCGAAAAAAATGAGCGCCATCTAAAGAGTGGCAGTCATTTACCGCCCCCCTGATAAATCCTTCCCTTCCTTCCTTACCGACTTTGATGCTTGGCTCTCTGTCTTTCTTGACCCCTCATCTCCGTCCCTCATTCTCGGAGACTTTAACGTACATGCTGATGACCTATCCGACCCCCATGCTTCTAAGTTCCTCACCCTAACATCCTCCTTCAAACTCCAGCTGTGCTCCACCACCCCTACTCACCGTGACGGCCATTGTCTTGACCTCGTCCTCTCCTCCTCCGGCTCACCCTCCAATTTCCACGTCTCAGCTCTTCCTCTCC